>NC_056609.1:1860803-1983303 GCF_018340385.1 Cyprinus carpio
GTGTACAATTACATAAAAAATTATTTATTACCATAAAATAATACTACCATGATGTATAAATATACAATTATAAAAAAAAATAAAAATAAATAAATAAATAATAAACAAAATGGATTTACAGTTAAAGAGGGGAGTGATTAATTGTCTTGAAAATCGTAATACAGTGCAAAGATTTTAATTGTCCTAAAATAGGTATAATTTTCTTTATGGAAAATATAATGTATTTAGCTTACAGTACTTTTGATTTTGAGCTGAAATATGAGCAAGACATGTTCTTGAGGCTTTGCAAGGTTTCCATATAGATTTGGTGAAGCAGTGAACTACATCTGATAATGAGAGTGTGTTGTACAACCTGCTGTACTACATTTACTGTACTCAGAGATTCAGTTGGGAATTTTGTGACTTTGTGTAACAGTTTTTTTTCTATGCAAGAAAATAAAACATAAACACAAATAAATAAATAAATTCAGCTGGTAGTTTACAAGGATGTAGACTCAAATATGACTCAAATAGTGAGGATCATGCTCACCTAATTTCTTTGGTTTTCCTAAAGACAGGTTTCCCTTCATTCTCCTCCCCGATATCAAACAGGTCAGAGTACAGCTCTTTGTTATTGTGATCTACCTGGAAGAGCGCACATCTGTCTGCATTAACCAGGTTTTTTGCATATATCTGAAACACAAATAAACAAGCATTTCCTTAATGACATTTCCCCAAGTGGGAATGCAACATGTCTGTTGATGAATTCGTTTTAAAAAAGATTACTATGCAAGTGTGCTTCATCTGCAGTGAGTTCATCTGCATTAATAACCAGAATTAGTTTTGTTATGTATATTAATAGGCCACTAACGGTCGACCAGTTCATGTGTCTATGTGAGATAAGCAACTGAGGAACTTCTCCTTCCCGCTGGATTTCGCAACTTGGTGGCACATTGTGTCTTTTCCCCCCTAAGGTAAACTTCTGCTTTATGAGACTGCTGATGAGCGAGAAATCTCTTCAAACTAAGAAAGACATATTATTCATTTAACTACTTAAATATTACCTCCATTTTTGGAAGTACGTGCTTGGAAAAGTCTGAATGAATCCCTGAGAGGGACACCAAGAGCTCAGAGAGATGCTGGAGCCGTGTCAGACTGACTTTCTGTCCTCTCTCTGACCTATTTGCATCACTTCCTGTGCTGCTTTGCTCAACAGGAAGGAGGGGATAAAGACATGAGGGGGCCAGAGATCTGATACTTGGAGCATATGAATATTTGTGCTTATGTGAGTGAGATCTAGAGAATGCAAACATGTACATAAATGAGAAAAAGAATATTTAACAACAAGCCCCAGGCTGGTGAGCACAGAACATGGCAAACAAATGAGAGAAGGTCTTTTAATGCACACATTTCTCTGGCGTTGATGGTGACACAGATGAGCGGCAGAAGAACAGCATGTTTGTCCTCATGACTAAGCATGTGACCTTACTGAGAGAAGGAAAACCTACTCACCATGATATGTTCAAGTAGAGAATCTATTGCCACTATGTTGTCAAAGTACGTTCTGTTTGAAATCGAAAAGGAGGGAAAGACCTGTCATTTTAAAGGGATATCCATATGATACAAACACAGTATAGCCTAACATGAATGCATATATATATAAACCCGATTCCAAAAAAGTTGGGACTCTGTACAAATTGTGAATAAAAACAGAATGCAATGATGTGGAAGTTTCAAATTTCAATATTTTATTCAGAATACAACATAGATGACATATCAAATGTTTAAATTGAGAAAATGTATCATTTTAAGGGGAAAATAAGTTGATTTTAAATTTCATGGCATCAACACATCTCAAAAAAGTTGGGACAAGGCCACGTTTACCACTGTGTGGCATCCCCTCTTTTTTTTATAACAGTCTGCAAACGTCTGGGGACTTTGGGGGCGGGTATATCTGTTCGTCTGATAGGTGTGTTTGTGGTTTGTGATCTTTATTAATTCTTTTTTGTCGCATCTTCCTCTTTATGATGCGCCAAATGTTTTCTATGGGTGAAAGATCTGGACTGCAGTCTGGCCATTTCAGTACCCGGATCCTTCTTCTACGCAGCCATGATGTTGTAATTGATGCAGTATGTGGTCTGGAATCGTCCTGTTGGAAAATGCAAAGTCTTCTCTGAAAGAGACGACGTCTGGATGGGAGCATATGTTGTTCTAGAACTTGGATATACCTTTCAGCATTGATGGTGCCTTTCCAGATGTGTAAGGTGCCCATGCCACACGCACTCATGCAACCCCATACCATCAGAGATGCAGGCTTCTGAACTGAGCGCTGATAACAACTTGGGTTGTCCTTGTCCTCTTTAGTCCGGATGACATGGCGTCCCAGTTTTCCAAAAAGAACTTCAAATTTTGATTCGTCTGGCCACAGAACAGTTTTCCACTTTGCCACAGTCCATTTTAAATGAGCCTTGGCCCAGAGAAAATGCCTGCGCTTCTGGATCATGTTTAGATATGGCTTCTTTTTGACCTTTAGAGCTTTAGCCGGCAACGGCGAATGGCACGGTGGGTTGTGTTCACCGACAATGTTTTCTGGAAGTATTCCTGAGCCCATGTTGTGATTTCCATTACAGTAGCATTCCTGTATGTGACGCAGTGCCGTCTAAGGGCCTGAAGATAACGGGCATCCAGTATGGTTTTCCGGCCTTGACCCTTACGCACAGAGATTGTTCCAGATTCTCTGAATCTTTGGATGATATTATGCACTGTAGATGATGATAACTTCAAACTCTTTGCAATTTTTCTCTGAGAAACTCCTTTCTGATATTGCTCCACTATTTTTCACCGCAGCATTGGGGGAATTGGTGATCCTCTGCCCATCTTGATTCTGAGAGACACTGCCACTCTGAGAGGCTCTTTTTTTATACCCAATCATGTTGCCAATTGACCTAATAAGTTGCAAATCGGTTCCTGTTTCCTTATATGTAGCGTCTGTAATCTTTTTCGGTCCTCCAACTGTTCCTTATATGTACATTTAACTTTTCCAGCCTCTTATTGCTACCTGTCCCAACTTTTTTGAAATGTGTAGCTCTCATGAAAATCCAAAATGAGCCAATATTTGGCATGACATTTCAAAATCTTCATACATAACATTGGCTATTTATAAGAGTGTTAAATGTCAATAAACATTGAAATGATTTAATATTATGGAGTCTTGGTCATATAGGGGATTCTCAATAAAAAATATCCAGTGCACATTTTTACCTAAAAATCAAAAAGTAAAATGTAGATATTTTTGCATTGTGACATTCTTTTCATGATTATTAAGCATATTTCTACTCCATTCATGTAATGTGAATAGCTTAAAAAAAATAGCTTAACTTTCATTAAAATACTAAAAAAAAAACCATTCTTATGATTTTTGGCAAGTGTCTGACACATTTCATGAAATTCCCACAAAATATACATTTATGCATGAAATCGCTTACTTGGACACATCTAGGAGAAAGTCGTTGAGTTCTGTCTGTTTGGCAAGACCTCTGCAGACCTGTGAACAAAACATGAACAGGAAGCTTTAAGATGACAATCAGCACCAACTCGGTGTCTAAATTAACTTGTCCTCTTCTAGGAAATGAGTCTCTATGTGAATTCTATGTTTAACTGATTATGCTGATCACAAGCCATCAGTTTTTTTTTTTTTTGGTAAAAAGCTGACAGTTATTGCACAGATTAAGAAGAAATGGTGCATAAGCCATATGGAGTACTTTTACAGTGCTTTTCTGTTTCTGAAGATTGAATGCTTCACTCTCCATCTTCTCGTTTTATGTTGTATGGAACAAAAACGGCTTGGACATTTCACTAGATAACATCTTCGGTCCAGCACAGAAATAAAAATTCTCATGTAATTCGAACAGCATGAGGATTAAGACACCCCATGCAAATAATTAAAATAAATATCACCATACTTCGCAAGTTGATTGATTACATTAAGAATTGCAAATACGTTTTTGTATTACAAGTTTTCTGAAATGTTGTTTAAATAAGAGTCATTATTTAATTAAACATGCACTAATTTGCATACCTTTTTATGACAAAAAATCATCAACATTGTATGAAGCCAGGTTCAAAATTCTTGTTTCATTTTTCTTGACATATTAGAATCAAAGGTTTTATAAAGTAAACTCTATTGACATTTTTTCATTCCATAAATCAGAAAATACTATCAACTGCTAGGAAAAAAATTAATAAAATGAATGTGCATCTTTTTTATGGATTAAATGTATAAAATCAGGCAAATATTTATGAACAAACCCATCTGTAAAACCCTTTATAACATAGATGGAAATAAAACTGTATAGTTTGGTGTAAGTAATTGAGGCTTTAGTGGAAATTAGTGGCTCAGTGCAGGGTTAAAAAAAATGCCTTTTAAAGATATGTAATCAAAATCTATAGACACAAATAGATAAAGTGCAATAAAAGAAAAACTTAAAAGTGTGTTTTGGAGGTTTTCTTTCCAGTAGTCTGAAAAATTACTTTGAAAAAGTAATTACTGTGAAAAAGCCCAAAACGTCAAAATTGACAGATGCATGAAAAACAGTGTTTTTGCATCTAGTGTCTTGCCTTAGAGCCCAAAAATACATTACTTATGGTCCTTCTTGTCTTCTCATCACAACCATGTTCTGATGGCTCCTAACTTCTGAGAAGGTTTGTGTCCCAGAGTGAAATTTACTCCCAAAGAGCCCCATGATGCACAGGGACATTGTAACCCAGAGTGGTGTCATTCACAGCGTACAACCGTTTACGTACAAACAAGACTGCATTGTCATTAATTGCACCTCTTGAGACAAAGGTGTGTTTAATGTGTGGTCTGGTTGCTTACACTGGGCCCACCAGCAGCCTGGTCCATGTACACAGTGGATTACACAAATCAAAACACGCATGTTCAAGCAAATCCAACAGCTTATGCAACTGTCAAGCTGAAACAACAAGCAACGCATTGTTTTTCTTAAATGCACTCACCTGGACTTGGTGTATGGCTACAGATGCCCAGGCCAAATTTGCTGTTGCAACCTAAAAAACAGGGAACACTTAGTCAAAGACACACTATGTGAACCTTGGGCACTTAACGAACAAGCAAAACGTCATAGTTCTGTGTACCTCACCTGACAGCTCAATATCTTGTTAGCCAAAGTTTAAATACAATTACCCATGCTTTGTTATTACTATTTTATACATTTTACAGCTGAAATTGGTAACTTTGGCCCTGGAGGGCCACTGTCCTGTAAAGTTGGGTCATTACGGCATGAACATAGTCCAATGAATTCATTTAGCATACAGTGCACTGTCCAGTAAAGTTGGGACATTACTGCACAATCATAGTCAAATGAATTCATTTAGCATACAGTGCATGGGTATTATCTAGTGGCTAGCCGTTAAGTGTACAACAGTTATTGAGGCGCACTGATAACATCCACTATGGTTTTGGACACCACTAAATAGCTGTCCCCTGCACTATATAAGGGTATAGTGGGCATTTTTGGGCATAGCCTAAGTCTTCACTATTACTTGAATATTATAGGCAGGAGTGATTGATTAGGGATGGTGCTAAACTCACCATACCTGTTTTACCATCAAAACTATTAAATAACACAAACAAAATCATTGACAGGAATGAATTAAATCCTTTATAATCAGTGTTGGGAATGTTACTTTAGAAATGTAACTGATAACTGATATATAACAGATAATCTGTAACAGGTTACAGATTACTAGTTACAAGTATTGTAACTATTTCAATTACTTTATTAAAGTAATGTAACTGATTACATTTGATTATTTTTGGTTACTTTTCTAAATTACTAACAAATGTTTTTAACTGTTAATCATTTCAAACATTTAATTTTGAAGCACAACACTAGAACACATTTTTATCATTCGTCATGGTGGCAGCTCTCAGACAGGTTACAGCTTAAAGCTTTTAGTGGCAATGTGGATTGATATAATTGTGGTTTTGACGTGGTGCACTGCAAATTCAAACAAGAACCAATCAAAAGCATCAAAATAGCATTGCTTTACTAAACAGCCTTTAAATGGCAGAAAGCACTGTGCACATCAAAAACAAAATAATATTATACAACATATCCTAGCTTTTTACTATAAATATTCCGGTGTAACGCCTTTGTAATGATTAACATTTTAGGTAACTGTAATTTAATTACACTTTTTTTTCTCAGTAACTGTAATTGATTACAGTCAGTTACATTTATTTTGTATTTTGTAATTAAATTATCAAATGGCGTTACATGTAGCTAGTTACTCCCCAACATTGTTTATAATCTACTTTGCTCTTATAATGTAGTATGAACTGCTAGATAACATAAGGTCTGTACAACAGCAGAGACGCATCATATACATCATATAATCGTCACTTCCCTACAGGTACAGTTTACTAACAAGATGACAACGCCAACTACTGGCCTAGCATACATAATACAGTGTTTTTGGCTGTTTTCGCGGACATGTGTAAACGCCAATCATTTTGAAAATGTTGTTGTGTATACATGAAACTTTTTAAAAATGCAAGGGAAAAACTTTTCCATTTTTGAGTACACTGTTGTTGTGTAAACGCAGACTTAGAGTACCTCCTGGTGGCTGAGGTTGAAGGGCTCTCTGCCCAAGTGCCGGTGCAGCTCCAGGATAGCGATGAGGTCTCCAATGGCGGTGAGGATGGGTAGACACAAAACAGAATGTACACGAATCCCTGAGTCCTGCCCTGTGCCATGAGGGAACCTCTCATCCTGCAGGAAAAAACAGGCCAGTCTGATGGGAGGAGTTTATATATATATATGGATGTGCTGCTCTTTAAAAGTCCTAATCAGTCCTAAAAGTCTTGAAAACACCTTAGTATAGAGACCAATTCTCACTATTAACTAGGTGCTTATTATCATGCCTATTATTAACATATTAGCTGTTTATTAGTACTTATAATGCATAAATTCTGCATGACCATATTCTACATCCCTAATATCTAAACTTAGCAATTACCTTACTAACTATTAATAAGCAGCAAATTAGGAGTTTATTGAGGCAAAAGTCATAGTTAATGGTTTTTTAATAGCGAGAATCAGACCTTAAAATATATAAATATAAATATATACAGTATATATATATATATATATATATATATATATATATATATATATATATATATTGTTATTAAAACTCCAATCATTTCTTGTAGTAACCAGAACTACATCATAACACAAATGCTATTTTTATTTTTTACAAACTGTAGAGCTTCTACGGCCACTTCGTTTTTTAATGTGTTTATAATAAGAATATTTACAAATACTGTATATGCATTTCTTTTTTATTCTATGAATTTATATGTTATAAACTGAAATAACTTCTGACTGTAAATTCAAAGATGGCTTGTGATATTTATGGTTCCTGGCCTTCTAATTAAATTATCTTTTATTTTTAACCATATGTACTGTATACAACGCTGTAGGAATATAAGCAATATGTGAAAAATTCCTTTGATAAAAACAACAATTTTGCCATTCAAATGCACCAATAGATTTATTTTGAAAATAAAGTATAAAGGATTTTTAAAAGACAACATATTTTACTGTCATTTAACTGTTGCTAAAGTATAAATTTTGTAAAATTAATTAATTCAAATAGTGTCATAATGAGCTACAGTGAAATTATTGTTAGGATCTTTGAAAACAGTGAACAAAGCCAAACAGCATGCGGCTCACCCCCATGATGTCCTCTACAAGTAGTGTCTTGCGTGTCTTTGCAACGTGAGCGGCGATGGTGGTCCCAAATGTGATGGGACCAGAGGGGATGAGCCCAGGAAGCCCCTCTTTTGCCCCGGTCGGAGTGAACAAACATAAACTCTGTGACAGAGAAAGCAACATCAACAAAACAGCATGACGTTAAGGAAAACATCCTGATTGGTCACTGTAACTATAATATTTGTCATTTTAGGGTACTTTATGGTTCTCGTTATTTGTTCCTGCTATTGCTAAGTCAAATACTTTTCATACTTTTCTTAACATGTAAAATAATTACAATTAAACTCAAGTGGTAACCAACAAAAAGGCAGTTATATCAAATGAAAATAGCAAAAATAACAAATAACAAAATTATTATTACAAAAAAAAAAACACCATAGATTGGTGTATCCATTCATTACTTCCCAAATAATTATAGATCAGACAAAAGAGAAGCCCTTTCAAACCGTGTTATCTGATTGGTCACAAACTTGCCATCTGAGTAAAACTACTCAAGTGGATAACAGAGAGGAAATGAACATAGCAGAGGTCCCAAGCGTTTTAAAGCTATAGAAATTCCAGGCCATTTTGAGACAAACAGAACATGTACATGACCAATCAAAGGCTTGCACTCATTCTGCTGAGTTTATGTTTCTCATGATCTAAAGACCTCTAAATGCTTTCAGTGCTTAGAAATTAGTTTTGTTGACAAAATATAGATTGTTCTTAGTTTCGGCAGTTTAAGTTGCTATATGTGGAAAATAGCAATAAAAATGAATAAAGAGCAGCTGTGTCAAAGTTTTGACCGTTTTTGAGTTTAACGACTTTAACTCCGCTAAACACTTTTCAGCATGTATTAACTCAACCAGATCAAAAAATACTTACATTGTTGCATTCTCCAAGGAAGTAAAGTGCAAATCCATCAGCTTTTGTGGCTGTGACAAAAAAGAAAATAAATATATAAAACTCATAAAAAGTGTCACAGACTGATGTACCGTGTGTTATACAGTATGAACATCCAGAATGGGACTATACAGTCTCAGATCATTTAACTGGACAAAAATGCACCCATAGTCTTTTTATGGAATTTGTAGAAAGAAAATAAATAGCAAAGTGCTAATACATATGGCTAATGTTTTTAACAGATAACATGCTACTTGCTTTTGAAGGATATCCACCCCCCCCCCATAAAAAAGATATATATATATATATTTGAATTCATTTTTATATTTTCTAAATTTACATGAGGCAAGTAATTTTGTTGTGCTTTTGTCATTGGTATTTTTTTTTTAAACAATCAAATATTTTTATTTATTTTTATTTCCATTTTAGTTGCTTTATTACAAATTAAATTAAATTTTTCAATTAATATTTTATCCAAAGTAAGTTAAATAATTCAAAGTTCAATCACATTTTATTTAAAGTAAGTTTTTTTATGGTTTTAGTTAACTATAATAACCCATAGTTTGAAAACAAGCAAGGTATAAAATGTCTCTGAAAATCCATATCCTATCACTTCTTAAAGGGATACTCCACCCCAAAATGAACATTTTGTCATTAATCACTTACCCCAATGTCATTCCTAACCCGTAAAAGCTTTGTTCGTCTTCGGAACACAATTTAAGATATTTTGGATGAAAACAGGGAGGCCTGTGACTGTCCCATAGACTGCCAAATAAATAACAGTGTCAAGGTCCATAAAAGGTATGAAAGTCGTCGTCAGAATACTCCATCTGCCATCATACATGCAATCTGGGTTATATGAAGCAACGGGAACACTTTTTGTAAGCGAAGAAAACAAAAATAACGACTTTATTCAACAATTCCAAAATATCTTAAATTGTGTTCTGAAGACGAACAAAGCTTTTACGGTTTGGAACGACATGGGGGTAAGTGATTAATGACAAAATTTTCATTTTAGGGTGGAGTATCCCTTTAATAGCAGAAAAGTCTGTTTCTGAGAGTGGTGCACACATTCTGGAGTCAGGTGTGCAGTGGGGAGTGTTGGTGTGTGTGAGACATGCAGGGGCCAGACTGAATCCCAGCGCTCTGCAGATGAAGCGTGGGTGGATGGGAAGTGACAGGCAGAGTGCTCCGTCATCAGCGTGTGTGTGGAGGAGAGAGATGGGGAACACCTGCACTTAGACCTTTTAACCTGGATTCACTACACCTCCATCTGTAAGGCTCTCTAAAGGCAGCTTTTATGCACTGTTTATGCCGACAATGTGAACACTTGTTATAATAGTTGCCTAATACACTAATACATTATGTTAATTGGAAATACTGTGCACTGCATGCCATTTGATAAAAAAAAAAAAAAAAAAAATCATTTTAACCTGTATATGTAACATTTTACATATACAGGTTTGATAATATTAATAAGAACAATTACTTAAAAGTTATTAAGTGATATACTGTAAATGGCTGGACTACCGTTCACCTGAAGTGCATAACATATGCTGGGTAATAACATATGTGAGTGTTTGTGTGTGTGGATGAGTCAGAAAGGCTCTGACCTGTTTTGATGATGTTGCACAACTCATAGAGCAGTAGTTTGTTGTCTCCTCCAGTGTCCAGCCGCTGCTCCATGTAGCTGTTGAGCTCATATACGACGCTCTGCATATTCGTGTCCTGGTACTGCTGGACACAAGAAAGACACACATTCACATGCACACACACTGCTTACACAATACGGACAGATGTCCTTCTAATAAGACAGTATTAAGGTTGCTTTTCACTAATATTATGAAAAATACTAAATAGAAGGTGGTGTCCATATTTTAGGACATATAGTGTACATACACTACCGTTCAAAAGTCTCATATGTTCACTAATGCTGCAATTATTTGCTCAAAAATACAATACAAACAGTAATGTAAAATGTTTTATAATTTAAAATAACTGTATAATAATATACAATAATTTTCATGTGATGGCACATCTGAATTTTTAGCATCATTATTCCAGTCTTTGGTCACACAATCCTTCAGAAATAATTTTAATATGCTGATTTGCTGGTCAAGAAACATTTCTTAACATTAACAATATTGAAAACAGTATTTGCTACTTAATATAACTATATATATACACACTTAATATATATACATACCGCCCCCCCCAGAATTCTTTTATGAAAGTTCAAAGTTAAGTTGAGCAAGTTCAAAATTGAAATTTTTGCAACAATGAAAAAGACTTTACTACATCTTTTTGAGGTACTCATAATTATCCGTCCACACAGGAGACTCAATTCACCATTTAAATCAATAGAATTTAGCATTAAGCAATTATATATCTTATACTCACAAATACTGGGTAAATCAGTTTATTTAATCAGAAAATAGTCTCTTTTCATCCACCATTTAGAGTGGATTTTTTTTTTCAGCAAGCTCGTCATAATTCTTTGTATAGGACTTCCGTAAAATTTTGGGTAAAACTTTAGGTTAGAGACCAATTCACTAACTAGTTGCTTATTAGCATACAAATTACTGCCTTATTGGTTGTTTATTAGTATATAAAAAGCAAATATTAATAGCTTATTCTGCATGACCATATTTTAGATCCCTTAATCCTACATCATACCAAAACTTAACAACTATCTTAATAACTACTAAGCAACAAATTAGGAGTTTGAGGCAAAAGTCATATTTAATGGTTAGTTAAGAAAGAGAATTGGTCCCAAAACTGAAGTGTGACCACATTTTGCCAAAAGAAGAACACAGCCTTTCATAATCATAAACGTCCAATAAATTTTTTTTTTTATCTCACATGAAATATGAATAAGATCACAGAGGCCATGGGTGGTCTGTGTATAATGCAGAAATCAGTTCTAAATCAAGCTTTAACATATTTTAAATGGAGAATGGCCCAAGTGAGGATGTCTATTTCGGTCCCTGTGTGAAAGGTCAGAGTGGGGGCCGGTGGATGAGGGGTGTGTGAGGTGCTCCTCCACAGGAACGGCTCCCTACACATCCTGTTTATGCAGACAAACGTGACGTCCCTGCTGTCCTTTTCCAAAAAGTCCTTGTTTCCACAGCCCACCTTCCCTGTCCTCTCGGACCCTGTCCCTGCACACTGTCTCCTTCATGTTCTACTGTGTGTCCCTCTCTGCCGGCCCCATTTAACTTCTTCATCTCTGTCCCCTAAATCAGCGGGCCTAAGTGCTCGGAGCGGAGTGTGTGCTGGTGCTATATCAGCCCATTAAAGTGGCAATGATCTCATTATCAGGTCATTGCATCTCCTCATATAAATCTGTCACAGGGTTTGTGTTCTCTATGCCGTTTGTCATTTAACAGACACCTTTATATTTAGCAGCTGTATGCATGTTTGTGTGTGTGTGTGTTGCTGAAAGATTATTACCAGAAACTTTTCAATGAAGTGTTTCATGAGCGCTTCTCCCCTGATAACTGACCCCACTTGGGACTCGTTGCCTTTTGGCATGTACGTTCACACTTTTGCTATACACTTTAATAAAGGGGTCACATACAGTATTACTTCTAAAAAGAAAAAATGAGATGAGATCCACTTCATTTGTAACATTGATTTGACTGCTTTAAGGTTAAATATATAACGCCTATGGTATCATATTTGATGCACATTTCTAAATAATCAATATGTTCAAAACTTTGCTGAAAAACCTGTTGTACAAAGTCGACTACTTGCTTTTTGTCATTCGACTGATACTTTTTTAGTAAATAAAACAAGGCCATTTAATATAATTCCCCTTCAGGCTGTGGTTAAAGAATAACTTTTATATTGTTATTATTATTTCAAGATGAACACTTGGACTAAATTTTGATCTACGTGATTACCCATACACCATCTTAAAAAAATAAATAAAATAAAAAATAAATAAATAAATAAAATCATGTTTTGTTTTCTTATCACTATATCATACTATATGGCCCATAAATGTTGAAACATCAAACACATATGCAAAACTCTTTTCTTATATATATATATACACACACACACACACACACAAAAGTGATGCCTCACTTACCCTGCTAACTTCTTTAGCTGAAGATTCATCTGTTGAAATACAAAAGAAAACCAAATCAAAACTGATGAAGATGAGCATACTGTAACACAGTGTCACTTGGATGACTGGACAGAATGTCCCTTCATTTGTATAAAGCTTATATTTGCCTTTGTCTGGTGCATTTTACATTTTATTATTATTATTATTTAATTTATGTTTATGTTGTGTCTTTAATTAGATGAACTCGAGAAACAGAAAAGAGAAAACGGTAAAACACAAGAAACAGGATCAAACCTGCATAACCCAAATGAGCAAGGCTCCATACACAAACACACAAACTTCAACTTGATGTGTAAACTGAAACTGATTCTAATGTTCTAACTGCGTGCCGCACTATACATTTTAACTGCCTGAAAGCAAAACAGGTTGTATTGCAGTCAGAAGAATTCTGGGCCGATGAGAGTCAAACAGAACAGTATAAGAAACCAAGCAACCAACAAAATATTCTGTCACTTTCCAATTGTCACATTTGCAGCTGATTAAGACAAAAACTGTTTTTTTTCCTGCCTGGTTGGAACACGGTGTTAAGGAACATTCAATGAGTAACTCGTGCAGCCAAACATACAATTTTCCACTTCAGTGATGAGCGTTCTTTCTAGCTTCAAAAATCAAGCTTCAAAGTAAAAATCTAAGTTTTTATAAACTGAAACCTAAGCCCTGGCATGTACTTTAAATACAAGGCTTGCAAAAGCTCCATCTACCTACAAACAAATGACTTGTGCAGCTAGGAACACATGCAGATAAACAGGGATAAAATAGGAGAATTTGTGAATACGCCATCTCATTTTGTTCTCCTGAGAAAACACCTGTATCTGAGGTCAGTGAGTTTGCAGAAACCTTCCTCAGTGGCTTCCCCCATTCAGAAAGAAGCTCAGTCAGTGTGGAACACAGGAAGTGATGCAGATAAACACTTCTCAGAGGAGACTGTGCAAGCATTACAGCTCACTCACAACAGCAGGCAATGTCACATACATCAAACTGCTCATAGGTACAGTTGTGCTCATAAGTTAACATACAATTTACCCTTCTTTGTAAAATTTTGCAGATTCAGCAAGTAGAATGTAAACCTATGACCACAACTCAAGTGAATAGTCTCTATGCTATTAGATTACACCACAGAACAATCAGCAAGTGATTAACATAAAATGTAAATACATACAGAATTTGCTAAATAAATTTTAACTGAGAAAAAAGCTGAGAAAAAAGTGCAAATGCTTGGCAGAAAACATTCACATGCACAGACCAATCATACTAATTACAAAAGAAAAAAAGAAAAAATAAAAAAGAAATGAAGCATTTTTCCTGGGAACAATGAAAGACACACTTTGGTATGTTTAAAGTGTAAAAATTTTTAATGGATATACAGAGGAATCCAAATCATTGTAAGTTTTATTTCCCTTTCAGTCGGTCACTCTCAATGTCAAGTCGGTGACTGACGAATTGGGATCTTGCTTCGAGAGACCTCTATTGTAAACTTGTCAAGTCGGTGACTGACGAATTGGGATCTTGCTTATTGATCACAAACATAGACAGCAGGTGCAATTCATACCAGCTTTTCGAGGAGTGACAACATTGTTCTGCTGACGAGTGAGCACAAGTTCAACGCGCTCTCAGGGTCTGACAAGACCACAGGAAACAGATGATTCTTCTGCACAATCTGACTTTGCTCTGGAAGAACTGCTGGTTTCGTCTGGCCAGGCTGGATGATTTGATTCTTGTGGTGGCCCGTGCTGGTTCTCAGTGCCCTGCCCAGTTCCTTTCTTCCCGGTAGTGTATGAGGAGCTCACCAGGTCATGGATGGCACCTTTTACTGCCAGAAACTGGCCTGCTGGTTCCTCCTCCCTCACCAGCCCTTACTTTACTGTACCCAAGAAAGGCGGTGGGTTACGGCCAATATTGGATCTGCGTGTCTTGAACCGGGCCCTTCGTCGGTTACCGTTCAAGATGTTAACCCGAAAACTCATCTTCAGGTGAGTCCGTCCCAGAGATTGGTTTGCAGCAAACAACCTAAATGATGCATACTTTCATGTGTCGCAGAGGAGGCTCTTGTTCTCCTCAGAGAGCAGGGTGTTCGCATCCTCAACTATCTCGACGATTGGCTAGCACAGTCCTCGGGATCAGTTGTGCTTGCTTCGAGAGACCTCTATTGTAAATTTTGGGTTTTCGGGATGAGTTGTGGGCAGGATGGCAGTCCCACTGAAACTATTTCAGAGGCTCCTGGGGCATTTGGCAGCTGCAGCGGCACTTACACCGCTAGGGCTATTGCATATGAGACGGCTTCCACACTGGCTTCATGGCCGAGTCCTGAGGTGGGCGTGGTAGCGCGGCACTCACCGGGTCCAAGTTACACCGGCCTGTCACCAAACCTTTACCCTGTGGTCAGATCTTACATTTCTCTGGGCAGGAGTGCCCCTGGAACAGGTCTCCAGTCATCCTGTGGTTTACACGGATGCCTCCACCAATGGCTGGGGGGTCACGTACAATGGGCACGAAGTGTCGGGGGTATGGATGGGCCCCCCGCACTGGCATATCAATTGCCTAGAGTTGCTAGCAGTCCGTCTTGCCTTGAACTTTCTCAACGGTTGCTTACAAGGCAAGCACATGCTGGTCCGAACAGACAACACAGTGACCACTGTGTACATTAACCGACAAGGTGGTCTGCGCTCCTGTCGCAACTTACCTGCAACCTCCTTTGGAGTCGGAAGGTTCTGAGGTCACTTCATACCATTCACATTCTGGGCCTGCTCAACCGTACAGCCAACGAGCTGTCTAGAGCTATGCTCCCGGGAGAGTAAACTCCATCCCCGGATGGTCCAGCTGATTTGGCGATGTTTCTGTAAACCTGTTTGCCCCTCCAGAGACCTCTCACTGCCAGTTGTGAGGGAACACTTGGCACAGACGCACTGGCACACAGCTGGCTGTGGGGCCTGCACACGTATGCATTTCCCTCAGTGAGCCTTCTCGCACAGATGCTGTGCAAGGTCAGGGAGGATGAGGAGCAGGTCTTGCTTGTGGAGCCATATTGGCCCACTCGGACCTGGTTCCCCGAACTTGTGCTACTCGCGACATCCCCTCCCTGGCAGATTCCTCTGTGGCACCCGCATCTAGACCTCTGGAAACTTCATGTCTGGTCCCTGGATGGGATGCAGAGGTTCTTGGTGACCTACTCCAAGTGGTAGTGGACACCATCACTTCAGCGAGATCACCATATATGAGACACACTTACGCTTTGAAGTGGAACCTGTTCGTCAAATGGTGTTCTTCTCGTCGAGGGTCGTGCTTTCCGTTTTGCAGCAAGGGTTGGAGCGAAGGCTGTCTCCCTCCACCCTGAAAGTCTATGTAGCTGCGATCGCTGCTAACCATGACCCAGTGGAAAGGAAGTCGTTACGTAGGTCTTTGGGGGGCCAGAAGGTTAAATCATCCCCGGCCCCCCTCCATTCCCTCTTTGGACCTGTCTTTAGTGCCTAAAACACTACAGCAGGGCACATTGGAGCCTTTGCACTCAGTCGAGCTGAAGTTTCTTTCATTAAAAACTCTGTTCCTGCTTCCATTGGCCTCCATCAAGAGGGTAGGGGATCTGCACGCATTTTCAGTCAATGATTCATGGCTAGAGTTTGGGCCGGCTGACTCCCAGATAATCCTGAGGCCCCGGCCCGGCTATGTGCCCAAGGTTCCCACTACTCCCTTCAGGGATCAGGTGTTGAACCTGCAAGCGCTGCCCCCGGAGGAGGTAGACCCAGCCCTAGCTTTGCTCTGTCCCGTCCGAGCCCTGAGATGCTACGTAGATGGGACACAAAGCTTTAGGACCTCGGACCAGCTCTTTGTCTGTTACGGAGGCAGGCAGAAGGGAAGGTGTGTCTCTAAGCAGAGGATGGCCCACTGGATTATGGATGCCATCACCCTGGCTCATCAGGCACAGGGTGTGCCCTGCCCGCTCAGCTTGCTAGCGCACTCTACTAGAAGTGTTGCATCCTCCTTGGCGCTGGCTCTTGGAGCCTCAATGACAGATATTTGTAGTGCTGCGGGCTGGGCGACCGCCAACATGTTTGCTAGATTCTATAGCCTTCGTGGGGAGCTGGTATCCTCCTGTGTTCTTACCTCAAATGGGTTGTGGCACTGAGAGGCCCCAGGTCCTCTTGCTAAAACTACTTCAGAGTGTCCATACTATAGACCCTGTTGAGCTCCTCCATCCCCTAGGCAGCCAGACACAGCAGAAACGTCCAGCTCCAGGCCTTCTCCCGATTAATCCTTTAGTACCGGAAAGTAGGCTGGGTTCCATAAGTGAGACCTAAGTGGGTCCCATATGTGTAAAGTCCACGGTATAGCCTCAGAGCCCGTGTTTCTCCTGGAGACGTCTGCCATTTCCAAAAGGGATTCAATTACCTCCAATTGTCCATATGCACCTAAACGGATGTTCATATAAGTATTTGCTCCGAAGACCTCCTTTGGGAAGGATGGGGCTTCCGCAATGTCCCTGTTCCAAGTGAAACGGGTACGTTTTCCCAGTGTTATCCAATCTCACTGAGTGGGTAGTGCTATGACAATGGTGAGTGATCTTCTTGTTGCGAGCCCTACAGCAAAAAGGGCCACAGGTGGCTCATACAGGACACTGGAAGGGGCAGCAATCCATGGCGCTTTGGTAGAGGATCCCAATTCATCAGTCACTGACGTGACGTTGAGAGTGACCAGCTGAAAGGGAACGTCTCGGTTACGTATGTAACCCTCGTTCCCTGAAGGAGGGAATGGAGATGTTACGTCCTGTCACCACAGCTGCTGTACCACTGCTGAGCAGTCTCCATCTCCGGGTCTCCGTCCGTCTCGGCTCCTCAGAGGAAACCTGGTATGCATTGCACCTGCTGCCTTTTTATGCTCACGCTGTGATCAACTGCAGCTGTATGCAATAATTGCATGCCAATGTGCATTGGCTCGTTTAGTTTACAATAGAAGTAGATTGGTCTCTCGAAGCGAGATCCCAATTCGTCGGCGTGATGTCTCCATTCCCTCCTTCAGGGAACGAGGGTTACATACATAACCGAGACGTTCCCTTTCAGTCGGTCACTCTCAACGTCACATTGGTGACCGATGAATTGGGATACTCTACCAAAGAGTAACAGAGACGTTTATTTTGTTTCCTGAAACTGATTTAAATCTGTTTTAAATGTGATTTTTGGACCATACATATACTGTATATATGGTCTGTGTATTTTTCCCCCACTGCTATCACCTGATAAAGTTTTGTTGCCTTCATTTCTCTGAACTGAATTGAGCTGGATAATGACAGGAACTTTGATATATCAAACTGAATCAATATTGAATATTATTTTGAACACCATTTTAACTATTCTAATTATTTGTTTTAATCAATGGATACTAGTAGCTTCTAGTATATGTAAATTTAAAAAAAAATAAAATGAAATAAATTGGGGCTAAAGTTAATTGTGGGCTTCAAATGTTGTTGTGGAGAATGGGAGCCTTGGAATCAAAAAGGAACCACTGCCCTACTGTATGTCTTGTGGACTTCATGGGGACAAGCACATGGCAGCCATTGTAAGTCCTCAAGACTAGAAGTATACATGAGCTGTGCCTTTTGGGATGGGGCCCAACTGTATTTCATACTTCCTTGTCCTTGCTGTTAGTGTAAATGGACATTTAGACTAAAGGACAGATCAGCGGTTCTAACTCTCTTAAGCAGAACCATGCTGGGTGATGCGATTGCACTTTCTGACTGATGACACAGACAAATAAGAAGAAAGAAGGTGGGGGAGGCACTGTTCCCCACGATCACTGATCACTCATATCAGCTCACCTAAATATGGTTGATATATTACAGGCCCTTATGGATTGATTTGCGGGTGGATATAGGCAGCCGTGCACAGGACAGGAGAGCTGTGCCATTATAAAGCATCTGATGGCGTCAAGCTGTGTCAAAGCTGCTGATATTTTTTGATTAGCAGGCACTATGCCTAAACAGCCATTCATATCATCTTGTAAATCTCACACTGTGCACTTTCAGCACAATCTACGTCCCTTGCCGTTGTGGGCCTGGAAGAATAGCAATGTCTCCTTCTGCCGTTGCTTCTCACAAACCAACCGTAAGGACAATATGGCCAAGTTCCTGGCTTTTTGTCTACTGCCTACATAAGTGACATACTGTAGAGCCACATGAACCAATGCCAGCGTCAGCCAATAAGATCACCTTATGCAAATACCCTAGAGCAGACGCTAGCCAATCGCGTTCATGCAACACCAAAAACCGAATGTGATTAGCTTTTGTCACGACGGTCGTGTCAGCACCAAGCTTCAGAAACGCCTTCTGTCAAGCGTTAGCGCTGATACCCCGTGTGAATGGGTCGTTAAAAACCCACTGCCTAAGCAAAGTAAGAAACACTTCTTAGTTTCAACAACTAATTAATTTTAGGGTTACTTTTGTAAAATTTACTGCAACCTGGAATTTCTTACTTGTATTTATTTTAAAACGCTAACAAATCTCCTTTTATATTAATCTTGTGCAAAAACACATAAAACAACAGTTTATTTCAACATTTATTCATAATTTTTTAAGCAAAGCAAGCTTGGAACCAGAATCTAGCTTGACAAATTGGTACACATACAAATCATATGATCTTAACTAGGGTTCCACTTCAGGAACTTGAGCTGTGATGAAACACTATGGGAATGGATTCAGCGTGACCCCACTCTAAATCACATGTGTAATCAGTCCAATGGATGGGTGAGATGTCGCGGACAGGGTGACGTAGAAACCAGGAAGCATAAAAGCATGTGCGGAGGAGACGTTCAGTAAGTGCTCTATGTGTGTCCCCTACTTATTGTTGTTTGTCACGTTGCACCAAGCATGTCTAAAGCAAAAAACAAGACAAAGCACAAAGGCGAGAACAAGCAGCAATTTAGACTGTGTGTTCCTCCCTGCCCAGGCTACAATACGGGCGGGGATACAAACAGTCTATGTGCTGTTTGTCTGGGAATGAAGCACGCCGAGTCAACTCTCGAGGGAGGCTCTTGCTGTGGACTCTTCGCTCCATCCTCCAGCCTCCAGCTCCCTCAACGAGGAAACTATATGCCTTGAAGTGGAACCTGTTTATTTCTTGGTGCGGTGACTGCCAGCTCAACCCAGTTAACTGCCCGGTTGGTTCAAAGCTGGAGTTCTTGCAGGCCTGGTTCTCCACAGCGTTGACCCACTCCACCTTGAAGATTTACGTGGCGGCCAAAGCTGCTTACCACGCCCCTCTTGGTGGACAGTCCGTGGGGAAACACCCCCTGGTTACATGTTTCTCCACAGTGTGCTGAGGCTGAGGCCTCCGGTACGTTCTCGTGTCCCTCAGTGAGACCTGGCCATGGTCATGGAGGCTCTCTGCAAACCTGTGCTATGGTCCTTCCAAAAGGGTTCTTTCTGCTACCAAGCAGACCATCAGCCGGTGGATTGTGGATGCCATTTCACTAGCTTATGTGTCCTCTGGTCTCCCCTCTCCCTGGGGGTCAAGGCTCACTCCACACCTCACTTACACCTCTCCATGGCCTTCCTGTTGGGTGTCCTCATGCCAGACATTTGCAACACTGCAGGCTGGTCCACGCCACTCACTTTCGAGAGGTTCTATGTCCATGCCACTCCTGACTCCTCTGGTCTCTCGCTTTAGCTGTGCTTTTCCACACTAGGCAGGGATTTGTCCATCTGAAGGCATGGGCATTCTCATTCCCATAGCGTTTTGATGCAGCTCGAGTTCCTGAAGGGAAACATCTATAGGTAATGTATGTAACCAAGGCTCCCCGAGGGAACAAGACGCTGCGTCTCATTGCCACATTTCCGGCATCCCTGCGAGTGCTTCCTTTTTTTCCAGAAGCTGCCGCTGTCTCCACCACACATGCTTTTAAGCTTCCTGGTCTATAAGTCACCCCATCCGTGACATCTTGCCCATCCATTGGACTGATTACACATGTGATTCAGAGCGGGGTCACGCTGAATACGTTCCCATAGCATTTCGACGCAGCTCTCTTTCCCTCTGGGAACCATGATTACATACGTAACCTAGGGACATTTTTTGAAAAACAGAGGCATTGAACGCAAATAGTAAAGTCTACTAGATTTATACAATTAAAATCAATACATTGTTGTTCATAGTAAAGTCAACTAAAAGTGTTATTTAGGACATTTTTTAGGTTTTACAGTGTACAGACAAATATGGGTAAAACAGATCCAACTTTTTAAAGTGACATCAGTAGTACTTTTAATAACTATTAACACTGCAAATTAACACTTCTCATGCACTTCTTACAAGTGCAACTTGTCACAGTGCATTATGGGATTTTCTTATATCTGGAAGGTTTCTAGCAGACCTGGGATGTCTCAAAATGCAGTTACACTACATTTCAATAGTCCACTTTAGACATTTCTCTACTTTAAGTAACTTTGCAACAAACTCTCATTAATCTGAAACTATGCTGTACGTCAACTTACTCTCATTAGAGTATTAGTAGACTTTTAGTAGAACAAGATGGCATGTACTTGCAAAGTTACTTATAGTAAGTAAAGTGGACTATCAAAATAAAGTGCTACCTTAAATGCTTCCTACATTGGAAGATCTAGATTTTAGAACAGAGCCTAGAAGTGTCTCTCTGCCCAGGTTCTGCTGAGCAGCTTAAGGAGGGCAATATTCCACTTTGCGCCACAGGCTACCTATGCTCACGTCATACTCCTTCCATTTCTGGTATTCCCAGATGGAAATGTTTGGTAATCAATGCAGGGACTTGCAGATGTGTTTCTGTCCAGCTCTCTGTGGGCAAATATAAGCTCCAGATCTTTTGTGTAAACTGAAGTGAAAACTCTCAATTCAGCTTGAAAAGTAAAGCAGATATCAGCAGTTTGATCTCGTGTCAGTAAGTACCTTATTGTGGCAGTCAAAAATCATGATTACAGTAATGCACCTACAATGAGGTAAGGCATTACCCACAATTTCATATTAATTATTCTCAGTGTCTGCAGCATGCCGCAGATGCTGTCAGTAGAGCTTAGCTTGTATTGAACACAGAGCTTTCCTTTCAACAAATACTTTCACTTTATCCTAGCTTAATATGCAGACACAGCTATGTAAGCCATTCACAGACTGATTTTCCTACTGAGACTTTATCTTTTTGAGTCAAGGAAGTCTGAACACCTGAAGAAAGCTGTTAGCATTCCCATTTATCTCAATGAAGGCTGCTTGGCTGGTGCATATGGCCCCTTAACTACTGGGCTGGGCACACCGTTATAGAAACAACAGATTAAAAAAAGACAAAAAAAAGGATAAACCCAAACCAAACAAAACAAAACAATAAAACACAAAGCAAACACACACACACACACACACACACACACACACACACACACACACACACACACACACACACACACACACACACACACACACACACACACCTAAGCACAACCAAGCAAAACACACACAAAAAACAAAAACAGAAAAAAACAAAAAACAAAATAAATAGACACTGCTCTTGATTAATGGTGCATGTAGAGATGTTTGGGAAACCAGTTTAAAAGCAATTTACAAAAGCAATTTTGGCGTATTATTTGTTTATTTAATAATTTGATCGGGGCAATAGACATTAATATCACATAACATCATTTAAAATGTGCCATATTTAGCTAGTTTAATTGTCTAATTTTCGTAGTCCTATTTATTACTATTTATTTTCTCAACAAAATGTTACAATCTTTGAATTGATATCATCAGTGCTTGAAGTGGGCTGGTACACACCGGTACGCAGTATCGGCACTTTTGTATTTTAGCCTTTAGAGTACCTGCATTTTTTTTTTGTGCGTACCGATGCAAAAATAATTTGATAATAATTGATAATAATTAATAATTTGAATCAGTACTATAACGAAAATAATATCTAACAATGAAAAGAAGCAGGCTTTTGCAATCACATCATTTTAAATCGGTAAACTCCTGGAAAGTTCTAGGATCCAGTAAACAAATTCAAACAGTAAGTTCAAAACAGCACTAATGCAGAGAAAACATGGCCGATTTCATCAGCGATTGTGGAGAGAATAGTGACTTATGTCCAGATGTCAGTAAAATTATTATTTTCAGCGTGTAATTTTGGCTTAAAAGCAAGAAAGTTTAATAATGAACGCAGATCAGAGATTTAGCGGTTCTGAATGGATCCGTATCAAATGAAAACTATTGATTGATTGATTGTGGCACTATACATACATTGTGAATTATTAAAAAGTACTTATTTAATATAAATAAATAAATTACTTTTTTCCACTTCAAGCACTGGATATCATCAAGTTCTTTTGTTTTTCAATCTACCCTTTCCGACCTACCCTAACCGACCAGTTTCATCACTCAATCGATTTCCAATGGATAAAATCCTGCCTATGTTTCACACGCAAATTCATCAATATGGTATTACAGAAGTAATGTAATGCTGTTTCATGTTGAATAATGGATTAATGGTTTAATAATGGTGTGTTGGGCAATGTACCACACTGAACCAATAAAATTACAAAATGGCAAATTCTATTATACCGTAACTAATTTGATGAATTAACTGAATGTATTGAAGAATGTACTGAATTCTTAGAAGTTCTTAAAAATGTGTCCAGACGTTCCCTGTCTGGCGCCGAGCTGGACACAAACTACACATTCAAGCAGCCTCCTCTTCTGTTATTGAATTACGGCACATTTCAGGATTTTCTAGCCGCACGACATCGGCGGCTCTCCTGTATGGCTTGGGTCATCAGGGCCACTAGGATAAAGACAGACTGAATGAGTAGGTCATGAATCACGCTGTGCATGTGTGTGTGTGTGACAGCAAGGCACAGAATCAGTCCAGATGTAGGATTTCTCTGGAGGCAGACTGGCGAAAGATTTGGGATTATCAATTACTCAAAGATCGCATGTGTGTGAGAAGAAAACAGGGCCAGGGGAACGCTAGGTGGGAATGAGGTGGAGGGAGCAGACGTCACTGGGGCCTTGGGGGTTCTTGTTAGTCTCAACCAAAGCACAGACACATAATCACATACTGCACACACACTATCACAACACACAGTGATGCATCATTAGTAGTGCTCACTAATATTTAGAGTTAGGGATTTGAACAAACCACTACGCGTAAGTATTAAAGGATTAGTTGACCTCAAAATTAGAATTCTGTCATCCTTTATTCACCCTCATGTCATTCCAATCCAATGTTACTCCTTTACTGGTCAGTCTTTTCCAACAGGGGATGGGGAACAGAGCTTTTAGGCTTCACAAAGGACTCAGAGCACCATAAAGATATCCTAAAGGAAGTATTCATGACTTACTGATTTAAAAACTAATAATATTCAGTAATATTTAACTACATTGATACTATTGGAAGAGAAAAACAATTTGAATTGAATTAAGCTGGATAGTGACACTAATTTTGCAACAACATTGAACTGAACTGAATCACCACTGACAGGCTTGAGCTGAATAATGTGTTACATCCCAGGTCTAGGGTCTAGGAGAATGACATAAATGAAGGTCTTTAACGAGTGTTGTGATCTTTAAATTTTTTCTCTTTCTTTTTATATTCCTTTCTTTTTCTTGGCATTAAACTGTCTAATGCAGAGCCTCTCATAGATGAATGAAAAAACACTGAATTAAACTGAGCTGAATAATGACACTATTGTTTTCACCACAGTTGCTCATAGCTGAATTGAACTTGCGTCATAATTGATGAACTTTGCAACATAAACAGTTATTGAACTGAATTGAAACAACATTTAGCTAAATTGAGCTGAATAACAACTCTATGGTCTTTTTAGACCTGCTTTACATCTGAAATTTAATTTGGTCCATAATTAATGAATTTTATTAAATTAATACTGTTTATGTCCAATCTAGATTGTATCTAGATTGCATGAAGCATTATATAAATAAATGTGACATGACCTGCGTCATATTCCAAGTCTTCTAAAAGCTTTTTATGATGAACGGACTGAAATTTAAGTCATTATTTAGTGATAACAATCCTGCTGAGACTGGATCAGTAAAATTTATGAACAAATCTAAATTAAATTACAATTTATTATTAGATTATTATTATTAGATTTATTAAAGAAACATGAAGTTTAGGTATGAGGAACACGAGCTATAGGAATGACAGAAATAATTCTTTAACTATAGCCGGGTTTCCATCCAAAGTTGCGAATTTTGCTTAAAATTGAAATATCGCATAAAACATTTCCAAATAAGCACCGTTCCCATCCAACGAGTCAAAGTGAACAAAATCGTCACTTCCTGGTAGAACTGGTGCTAGTCTATATGTCAATATGAAAAGTAGGAGAAACGCCCTGAATATAATAATTTTCATAGGCCTATATAATAAATTACTTGTACCTCAGAGCGAGCAGACAAAACAAAATAAATGCGGTAACTGCTTTCAGAGGTGGATGCTGCTGTTTGGGAACGCAGTCGTGTAACAGTTCTGGGAGGCAATAATACAGAAATACGTTGATGACAGACTTTGCTTGGACATTTCAAAATTACCATAACATTTCAGAAGCTGAGGAACGAGATTGGTTTAGCCGTACCATAGCACAGTCACATGACTTTTTTGTTGCACGTGGAGGAATTTACTCAGCAAATGCGTTTCCATCTCCTTTCATTCACATTAACCCTTCTGCGCACACGTCAAAAACCACCTCAAGTGAGCGTAAAAACTTTTTTGCCGAATTAATGGATTTTTATTCGAAATTTGCCGTTTACATTACTGGTTTCTGATGCGATACTTTAAAATGCACATAAAAACAGGAGGATGGAAACATAGCTATTGACATGCAACTTCTCCTACACCTTGTGCTACAGACATGTACAGTATTTACATGTACATTGTTACTTAAAAAAAAAAAAAAAAGGAAGCTCATATCTCCAGACCAGAATTTCCTAGAGAATAAATACACCTAAGATACACATAAATATTTATAGATTATTTGTTTAAAACAGCTATTATAAATCTAGTTTGAATCATTTGAAAGTCAACAAAGAGATAAAGGCTAGAGTGTTGGGAATGTGTGCTTCCAGGGTAAAAACAGTCACAAGACATAAAACATGACCGATCCTGTCTCACAAAAAAGCTGCAACTTCAACAACAAGCACTTTTCATCCTAAATTTTAAACCAAAGAATAAAAATAAAATAGGATCTACTCATAAGTGTCTTATTGAACAGATGTTGACCTCTGAATTGTAAGTCTAGTCATTCTCCGTCACCAGCAACAAGATCCATCCCTGAAAACCCTTGAAGACAGTGTTGAACCCTTAAAGACCCCTAGACAGAATTAGAAAATAGCTAGATGTCACCAGTAGGTCTTGTCCTTTAGCCTATTGATTTAACAAATCATTCAGTGTCACATTGTCAGAACTGTTTATGCTGCAAACCTTATTTTTAATGCTGAGGTACTTCAGAAGATAAGACTACCACATTCAGGATCAGAGACAGAGAATTTACACTAGAAATATTCACATGCATATGTATGCTAATACATATACAGTATATAGTATATGATGCGTGAGACAATGCACTCACACACAAAAAAAATGAGGGTACTTTGACTCTATGGTCTTTGTTGATTGCAAAAGGGCCTGACATGCTAGAGGTACTGTATTACAGGTCACAGTATTTGCAAAAGTTGGAACAGAAAGATACGAAGAGTATCACATGAACTGAAGCCACTGGCCCTGCTGTTAGGCCTGTAATGAGGCTCTCACATTCACTACAACAGAGGAATCATATGATGTCCGGGTATCTCCACAGCTCAAGACAGTGTGGAGCACACCAGATTAGGACAACCTATTATTAAACTAATCAGTGATCTCACAAGTACACTTGTGACCTATCGAATAAAAGATGTTCAGATTTTACTTGGAATTCTGTGAAAGCTTTGCTTTAGTTTTTCTCAATTAGGGCCTTGTGAGTAACCTGCACCGATTGTCTCATGAATGCGGTCATTTAAAATATCTTGTGCAATGAATCAGCATACTCATATTATGCAAAAGTACATTAAATCATTCTTCATTTTTGTTCATTTAGTGAATAAGAGTGAAAAACCTTTTACAATTTTCCAAACCAAACTTCAAAATCTGATATACTGCAAACTGTTTTGTTCTTTGGATAACAGGGAGAATTATGAGTTATTGTGCTAAAAATGTCAACACAGAACAGGCCTCTAGGTCAATAATTTATTAAACCTTGAATGTTATCATTTTATTTTTAATTATTATAATAATTATCAGCTTAATCATGACCAACATTCTCAGATACTGAGACATATAGACCTTATGCAGCTCTGCCTCTTTTGCCTTTTAGTTTTCCACAGCATGGATTTATGAATGAACCGCTAATTTTTAAATCTTCCACGTCTACTGACATTTATGACATCCTGTTCATAATAACTTTTGTTAACTCTACAATAAGTAAATACACTTCACTTCATCTAATTACTCTTCAACTGTGATGCCATAGAAATATACAAATTTCAAACAAAATTCTATGGATGGCTCTGGTGCATAAGGTCTATAACAACCAAAGAGAATTAAGCTTGAAACCTCATTATTCCTTAGTATGATGTGGTAAGTGAGCACTGTGCATACACAGTCAAATACATGACAGAAGACAGCAGAGGTTTTCAGTTCTCACAGGGAGGGCCTGAAAGTTCATTCTTATTGTGGATCCTGTTCAGAGAGTTTATTGTGTACTAATGACCAGGCCCACACAGAATCTACACCCTCAAAACCTAATATGAAAATGCTTTTTGTTAATAATAAGAGTGTATCACTGGCAGTCCCATTGAGAGCATTTTTATATATTCAGGGTATGTTTACAGAACACCAAAAGTACCCAAAACATTTTTAGAACTGTTTTTAAAGCAGTGTTGTGTAAATGCCCCTTTAATATATTCCACAAAATTCTGGAAAATTATATATATAATATACATTTTTTCAACTCACAAAATTCTGGAAAATTATATATATAATATACATTTTTTCAACTATGATTATAATATATATATATATATATATATATAGATAGATAGATAGATAGATAGATAGATATGTCTATAAATATGTTTATCAGCATTAACAGGATGGACAGATATGAAACATCATATGAAATGCAAGGTGTCTTGGTTGATTGATCTCACATTCTGAAACATAATCGATGATCAGTGAGAGAAAAAAAAAATAAAAAACCTTTGAGCACTGCAAAGAATTTGCCCCTTTAATATATTCCACAAAATTCTGGAAAATTATATATATAATATACATTTTTTCAAGTATGTTGTACACATGGTTTGTAGAGAGACTGATGTTGAAACGGTGCCTGAGAAAAATCCTGCTGCCCAACCGAGGTTAACCATCAGCCGGCAGCCTGTGAGAGAGCGCTGCAGCACTCATGCAGAAAACATTCCCAAAATGCGACACATTCACCCTCCTCCAGTCCCCCTCCCGACCGACTGCATGCCCCTGGAGGTTGGCTCTGATGTCAGAAGCTGAGCTGGGCCAGCCGCCAACCCTGTGGGCCCTTGATGGATGTGATGGGTCGAGTGGAGCGGGCCGCGGTAGAAGCATGCTGTGCACAGAGAAGCCAGTCCCCCTTAAACAGCCCTAATGACCCGTAAGGACCCAGCAGGCCCCCTCACCCATACTTTCACCAGTGCAATAACCCTTTAGCCTTCTGCAATCTTTGCTGCTCAGGTTACATACACACAGACACATGCATAGGAGAAGTGTGCACATCAAGTGTATTGATGTAGTTTGGTTGATGCAATGACTAATGTTACACCAACCAATAATCTAAATCAAAACAGAACTTTATTGTGCCATATAGATTCCTGTCCATATGGAAAAGATACAGTATATGGCTATTGGATTAAGATATTAAAATGTAATTTAATTAATATATGTTTTGCCTTATATGTGTATGAATATTTGTAGTAATGAGCAAGCATACAAAATGTATTACATTTCTGAAATGTACAACCAATATTTATCCAAATAGAAATATGCAGTGTGTGTGTGTGTTAATATACAGAGTGAAAGTATAATATAATTTTAATTACATTTTAATTAAAATTTTAATAGAATGTTCTCAGCCGCTAATATGTTCTTAATTCCTTCAGGATCAGTGTTATTTTAGTATCTCTGATATACTAGTATATTTTTTATTCATATTTTGAATTAGTTTTTATTTGTATGTTTTCTCAATTAATCTTTAAGTTGTATTTTTTATAGTATAGAATAGTATAGAATAGAATAGTATTTTTTGTTCTGTAATGTTTATTAGCTTGTTTTTGAAATGCATATATAGTTCAAATTTATTATCATTTCAATTGTAGTTAAGTTGTTTTAGTACTAAATTAAAACAAGTGTTGACACAAAACAGTAAAAGTTTACTTTATAAAAGTTAAAAGTAAAAAAGGATTTGTCCTTTAAATTGAATTCTGAAATGCACTGAAATGTCCATAAATTGCTGAGGCCCAGCCTAGTAGATAGAGCAAACACAGAGCCAAATATTATAATACTACTAGCCATATTACCAAGGGACAGAATTTGTG
Source organism: Cyprinus carpio (assembly GCF_018340385.1). Lineage (NCBI taxonomy): Eukaryota > Metazoa > Chordata > Actinopteri > Cypriniformes > Cyprinidae > Cyprinus > Cyprinus carpio. The sequence continues at coordinate 1,890,203 of NC_056609.1, forward strand.
CCAAAATACCATAGTTTGAGTGGATAAACAACCTTTGACATCAGAAAAAAAAAAAAAAAATGGATATGAGAAGTGCTGTTATCTCCTCTGAATAACTGATTTAAATCATATTCTTTTAAGTCAATTTATTTTGATATGTACAATTATATGGCTAGCTGTATTTTATCTCAACTAGTTGTTGTATTTTTAGATAGTTTTTTTGGGACCAAACCAGGGACCCATCAGCTGAGAACCACTGTTATAAACAGTACTTACATACAGTGTGTTAATCAGCAAATAAGCATAGAAACATAACACATTCATAATATGTCCATAATATGTCTATCCTCAAAATGAAAGACATCCTCACAGCAAGTAAATTTTGCTGTAAATTTTTTTTAAGCATCGGGCTCTTATTGAAGAATATTGGAGCACATGGCCATGAGTCCATACCTGCAGACTGGCTGCTGTTCTTCCGTTTCAGCCATCTGTCTACGGTCTCCGCACTCACACTCTCCAGCACAAACTCATCCAGCATCTGCGGGTTGAGGGAGAGATAAGCCTTCACTTTCTCATCCGTCAGACCTGCAACAGAGTGATCAAGATTAGTTTCTTCCCCTCACATTCATTCACAAAAGAGAACATCAGCCCAGTGTGAAAATATCAGGATCTTTCAGTGCATGTCGACTAAAAGCATTAAAACAGGTCAGCCCCTGTCGCAGTTCTACATGGTTACATGTGGTTGTCCATTGTTCCTATTTCTAAAGAGAACATACCTTTACTGGCAAAATATATGTATGAGTTTGTTCCATCTGAGAGTAACCTAGGTTATACAAAGCTGCCATTAAAAGAGGGTTGAAATAATAACTGCATTCAAAAAAAAAAAAAAAAAATTCCCAGCCTTGATAACTGCACAGATTTTCCTTGTAAACAACAACAAACAGGGTATATGGGTATCTTAAGTGAGATTCTAATTCACAGATAGTATAAATAGTCTGCCAGGAGGCCAGAAGGCCAGAAAGTTTGCAAAATATCACTTCACTGGAAACAGACATGGAAATGGACAGATGGGCTTGGCATTTTTATTCAGCTTCATTCATGACGAGACTCAGGAGTAGTTACAAGACTGTTGTACTTGACTATAAAGGACAGCTTACACATACAAATTACACAAATTAAATTATATTGGACTGTACTGTATACTGACACCTGTTGTTGCAGCTGCATGAAGTTTTTATTTATTAGGCTTTTTTATTTTGTTCTGTTCATAAAGAGATCAGATGAGAAGAAGATTTCAAGCTGTTGTTCATATTTAATTTAGCCAGTCAATTTAATTAATAATTATTTTCTTATTTACAATGTTTTTTTGTTTGTTTTTTGTGGTTTACCTTACTATCTCCTTTAGTTAGTGCATAACAGATGAAAGATGATAATATGGGGAATGGCATGAAAGTCCATGATGACATCTGCAATTTTGAGTGAATCATTTAAGTAAAATTGTCCTGTCATTCTAATCATGAACAAAACCAATTTGAAGGAGGTTTAGAGGATTCAGGTTAGTTTGGAAATTGAAAAGATTGAATGTACTGGATAATACACGGTTTGGTCATATGACAGATGCTGGCAAAAAAAAATAAATAAAAAAAATTTACCTGCCTACATAACTTTTAATCACCACTTATGTACTGGGATGCTGTAAGGCTCTGTGCTGGGACCACTCTCATTATGCAGCTCAGTGTGTTTATAGTAATGGAGTTGTCTCCAGCAAGCACGAAGGCCCTTATAGAGACACAGGAAGAAGATGGACAAACTGACTGGGCTTAATAGGCAATTAGGTTTTGAGAGCTCACTAAGTGCTGTTGTTTATTGTCTTTGTTGTTGGGGCAAACATCCATTTACTAGACCATTGCTGAAGCCAAGCACATTTTGGTTCACAAACAACAAAACCCATTCTTTTGTGGGTAGTTCTAGTAGAATACCTTTTATGTTTTTTTAAGGTCTGCTTTTACCATGCTTAACCCTTGCAGCCCTTGCACCACTTCCATAGTTAATATTTAAATGTGTTTAAATGTCTTTCTGCTTAATATAAATTGCAATTATTCATAAGCTCCAGACTTAAATGTCTTTCAAGCCTTCATAGACCCACTTCTACAGTCTACATCAGAGATCACAAATTAGTGGATGGTGTCTTGTAGAAAATGTATTTACACAGAAATGATGCTGGTTTTGCTGTTAGGGATTTACTATGTACTACATTTAAAAAGACTTACGGCTGCCAGGTTAAACACAATTCTGAGAAATTAAATGTGAAGTTCTTACATCACAAAAACAGTGCAAGGTATGATTGACTTTGCATCAATGGAAATGTAGAGACTGGACCTCCAGAAACTTTAATTAAATACCTCTGTTCTACACATGTAAGTTTTTTTTTTTTTTTTTTTTTTTTTTTTTTGTAAAATACCATGATGGACTCAACTAAAACCAAACAATTTGGGCATATGTGTGGCTTGACTTAATGTGCAAACTCAGGGGAAACACAGCTGGAAGGCATGTGTTCTACACTATACAAACACACACACACACGCACACATGCACACACATGTTTGTTTTTGTGAAAAGTGGGGACATCCCATAGGCGTAATGGTTTTTATACTGTACAAACTGTATATTCTATCGCCCTACACCAACACTACACCTAACCCTAGCCCTCACAGGAAACTTTGTGCTATTTCAGATTTTCAATACACTCCATTCTGTGTGATTTCTATGTGTTTTGAAATGTGGGGACATGGAGTAATGTCCTGAAAAGTCACCTTCTCCTTGTAATACCTATGTTATACCCTTGTCATTATACAAATTTGTGTACTGATATGTCACAAAAACACACACACACACACGCACGCACGCACGCACGCACGCACACACAAGCAGGAAGATATTGAGACCCAAACTAGCCCACAAGAGCTCCCACAAGCAGACAAAGGGTAGTAAGAGGCTACAGACTGTTTTGGTGCACAACAACAAAGGACAAAACGGATGAGAATGGCAGAGCCTCCACTCTTTGAACACTAAATCCAAACCAGATGTGTGAAAAATACTCATATCCATACTCAACCTCAGACACAAACAGCTGTATACAGTATCTTGCAGAGGTTGCACAAGTAATCATTATACGTCAGACTACGTCCCTCACTTACTTCTACCGAGGGGTATCCCAGACTCAAAGTGAAAGGAGTTGAATGCAAAATTTTAAATATAATCTGTCAACTAACTCTGAGAGTGATGCAGCCTGGAATCATAAAAAACACAGTGTTTCTTCCTTTAGGACAAAGGAGAAATGTTTTTTCCCTACTACAGTACATCACCTGATAGACTTGGAATTTATTAAGCAAATAATCTTAAGGTAACACTTTAGAATAGGGACCAATTCTCACTATTAACTAGTTGCTTATAAGTATGCCTAATAATAACAACATATTGGCTGTTTATTAGTGCTTATAAAGCCCATGTTCTGCATTACCATATTCTATCCTACCCAATAGCTATTAATAAGCAGCAAATTAGTTTTTTAATTGGTAATAATTTTATAGCTTTGTACCCAGTTTCACTTTCCATCCTTTTTTCCATCCTGCATTTTGTAATGTAACACCAGTAACTATACAAAATATATTTGATTAATTAGGCTATGTGATGTATTAGTTGGTTTGTTTCGCTCTAAAACATGCATCATGTTTGACAAAATTACAGAAATCATATTATGAAACTTTTAAAAGTTGTTTAAAATTTAAAAACTGAACTTCAGTTGACCTTAATGCTCCATCTTTGCTCACTGAGAAATGGCCAACTTAGCTCTTCATTACTATGCTATTAGGCACCATGTTAATTTTCATATTTTGTAAATAATCAAATTATAATAAGTTCACCATAAGTTAACAAAATGCCTGAATTTGACCAGATATTTCTTCTGATCTTTTGATAAGCCCTTTTATAGAAATACTTTCTTAAATTATAACACAAGCATATTCATATTTTAAGCATAACAGGGATCAAAAGGTACTGCCGAACAGGAATGGCCCATCCTATGAATTATTCCACTTGGAATCTCTCGGTTCTTTCATTAAAATCTCACTCACATATATCTTCTGGTCTATTTTTGCAGGGGCACTTTAAAATGTTATTTTTAACCGTCATTTCTAACTCCTAATAGAATGCTTTTACTGTTTGAATGTATATAAAAAACAGAAGCATGGTAAACACCTTATTTTATCACCTTATTGACGGAAAGCATTTTGAATTGTCTGTAAAAATAAATAAATAAATAAATAAATAAACATTCTGTAAATTAAGGAAAATGTTGGGTTAAAGCAACCTTTGATAGCTGGATTTAGCTCAGGGGGAAAAAGCATGGTGATGTATGGAGGCACAGGTCTGTATACGTAGAGAGAGAGACAGCAGAAGCAAAAAACAGGAGGGGGCCGGGGGCTGCTGCCGACTGACGCTGTCCAGACACGAGACACAGCTCTTCAGGAGTGCAATGCCTCACGAGACTCCCAGAGCCAGTGCTGACGCACATGGGCAGAGAACACTGCTTCATAAATCAGACACTGGAGGGGACGCAGACACACAGGCTGAGTGCGAGAAGAGAGAAATTACACTCGCCGGCTTTCTGTGAGCTTTCCTGCAGCATGAACTCACATTTCACACCAGATAATTGCTGTTTGTGTCTCTTTTCATATTAAAACATTTACATGTTGTATGTTTTATGACATATTAATGAGTACTTAAATACTTTTGGGAAGACAACTAGCCCTATATGCTATATGGCATGAAATCATTGTCATATGCTATATGGCATTACATTTCTATGGCTTATTCTTTATTATTATCTTGCATGCATTTTGACCATTTTAACAGAATGACTACATGGAATACTTGTTCTTTTAAAAATGAAATGTATTTAAAATAGTTTCATTTGGCACCACCAGCAAAATAATATTGATGTATGCAAAAAAAAAAAGAAAAAAAAAAGAAAAAAGAATCCCTTTGTTACAATTATGGACTTCTGTTCCTTTTGTGTTCTCCTTATTTGGTCATGTTCCGTTCCTCGTTTTGTTAATTGGTTACTCCCCACCTGTTTCCATTCCTCTCATTACGTTCCTTGTGTGCTTAAATACCCTGTCTGTTTAGTTCTTCCTCGTCCGTGATTAATGTTGTATTGTAGTTTATGTTGGATGTGCCTCTGTTCCTCCGCTATCATTAAAAGTAACTCTTTATATATCTTCTTCCTCGTGCGCTTTATTTAGCACACCAGCGACTGTAACAGAATCACGGACCAAAACAGTTTAGCGGCGTTTTTCTTTTTGTTTTTTTTGTTTTGTTTTCCCCCCTCTCGGAATGGCAAGCCCAGCAGTCCAACTCCTGTGCCTGGAGCAACTGGATCGTTCGCTGGAGGACCATATCGATCTGGCGTGTCTTACGGACTTCCCTGACCGCTCTGTGCATTCTACTATGCTGGCCTGAGCGAGCGGTGTAAGGCATGCCTCCCAGCGAACGGTCCCAGAGAGGATTTCGCCGCTTTCGTGGAGTGGGTGCTGGAGAAAAATGGATCCCCATTTACCAACTGCACCGCCGAAGAGGATATCTCCAGCCCCACTCCCGAACCGGAGACCAGCTAGCCGCCATCCCGCCGCATGGAGCTAGAGCCCACCGCAGCCGCAGAGCCCGAGCCTATGACAGACAGGGAGCAGGAACTCGAGTGCGCGACTGACCAGGTGTGTGAGCCGGCAACACCGTGCGTCGTGGGACGATTGGTGGAGATTGAGGGCGTGGAGGAAAGCCCTGCCCACACTCCTGCGACTGAGGGTGAGCTGCATTTGGTTTCTGGGAAGTATAGAGAGGAATTAATGGACCTTATAGACTGGTTTGGGGAGGCAATTCCTGATCCTCCTGTTTCTCCGCTGGTTCCGTCCAGCCCTGACCCTCCTGTGTTCCCTCCCAACCTTCCTCTCCCGCCTCCTCTTAGACCTGTCAGTTCCTCTGCTCCTCTTCCGCTGGTTCCGTCCAGCCCTGATCCTCCTGTTTCTCCGCTGGTTCCGTCCAGCCCTGATCCTCCTGTTTCTCCTCTGGTTCCGTCCAGCCCTGATCCTCCCTGTTTTTCTCCGCTGGTTCCGCCCAGCCCTGATCCTCCTGTTTCTCCGCTGGTTCCGCCCAGCCCTGATCCTCCTGTTTCTCTCCGCTGGTTCCGTCCAGCCCTGATCCTCCTGTTTCTCCGCTGGTTCCGCCCAGCCCTGACAATCCTGTGTTCCCTCCCAACCTCCCCTCTCCCGCCTCCTCCTAGACATGTCAGTTCCTCTGCTCCTCTTCCGCTGGTTCCGTCCAGCCCTGACCCTCCTGTTTCTCCGCTGGTTCCACCCAGCCCTGACCCTCCTGTTTCTCCGCTGGTTCCATCCAGCCCTGATCCTCCTGTTTCTCCGCTGGTTCCGCCCAGCTCAGATCCTCCTGTTTCCTCCTAGACCAGCCAGTTCCTCGACCTCATCTCCGCTGGTGCCAGTCAGTCCCGCAGCTCACCCTCAGTCAGATGGTTTGGTTCGGGGCTTGAATTCTAGTGTTCAGCTTTGGCTTGTCGTGTTGATTGTCTGTGTCTGTATCTTGCGTGCGATGGATTGATTCTCGGTCCTTCGACCCGGCGGCTCCACCTTGGCTCTTAGCTCCCTCGTCTCCGCCGTGGCCCGGCATCCCACCTGCTCCACCGGGCTCCCTCATCCCTCCGGCTCCACCTTGGTCAGTCGTCGACCATCCGCCGCCTTGGGACTCCATTCCTCTGGCTTCGCCTCGTCACTCCATCCCTTCGGCTCTGTCAGGCTCCTCCTTCCCTCCCGGCTCCACCTCCATCCTCAGTCACTCCGGCTCCGCAGCGTTCTTCCGGTGCCCCGCCTCCGCCTTGGTCGCCGGAGCTTTCTGCTCCGCCTTGGCCCTCCGGATCCTTGGCTTCACCCTGGCTCTGTGGCTGCTCTGCTCCATCTTGGGCTCCTCACCCACCGGCGCTGTCTCCGTCTGTCGGCCCCCTGGTGTCATCGGCTCCTCCTCCACCATGGCTCCTCCCGCCGTCGACTCCACCGTGGATCTCCATCCTGGCTGGTCTCTGGAGCACCATCTGGCTCCTCCTGCTCCGGCTCCTCCCTGGCTCCTCCCTCCATCCACTCCGCCCTGGTTCCTAGCTCCTTGCTCCCTCTTCACCTGCCCCTTGCCTGCCCCACGCCCGCCTCCAGAACCCCACCCTCCCTCCGCTGGTATTCCTCTTGCGGTGCGAGGACGCACCGTTCCGGGAGGGGGCGAACTGTTACAATTATGGACTTCTGTTCCTTTTGTGTTCTCCTTATTTGGTCATGTTCCGTTCCTCGTTTTTGTTAATTGATTACTCCCCACCTGTTTCCATTCCTCTCATTACGTTCCTTGTGTGCTTAAATACCCTGTCTGTTTAGTTCTTCCTCGTCCGTGATTAATGTTGTATTGTAGTTTATGTTGGATGTGCCCCTGTTCCTCCGCTATCATTAAAAGAAACTCTTTATATATCTTCTTCCTCGTGCGCTTTATTTAGCACACCAGCGACTGTAACACCCTTTGCTTTTGATTGACAAACCCCAAACTCGTGGCATTGGTTAAGCTGATCTTAATGTTTCTGGTTGGTCGGGATGCTCAAACTAACAAAGGAATGGTTTAAAAGTGCCACATACTCAAAGTATTTTTAGGAAAATAATTCTAAAAAAAGTTGTGTTTGCATATTAAACTCAGATTAAAACAAACAAACAAACTGAAAACATGAACAGATCCTAGCTAGTTTACCTAAAAGTGAAAATTCTTCCATAATTTCTTCTATCATCAGTTGTTTCAAACCTATTTGAGTTTCTTTCACCTGCTGAACACAAAAGAAGATATCTGTTAACTAAACAGTTGCTGCTGCCATTGACTTCTATGGAATTTCCCCCCCATACTATGGAACTCAATGGCTACCAGCAACTATTTAGTAACCAACATTCTTAAAAATATCATATTTCATGCTCAACAGAAGAAAGAAAGTCATACAGGTTTGAAACAACTTGAGTGTGAGTAAATGATGACAGAATTTTATTTTTTTTGGGTGAAGAGAAATGGAGCACAGTCGCATCACCTAAGATATATTTATGTACACATAATTGTAAATTTTAACCTAAAATCTTGATCTTGAGTCACCACTACTTATAACACCTCCTCTCATTATCCTAGTCCTTTTTAAAGGCTGCATAACAGAAAAAGTAGTGCACATATCTGCAGCCCTTTGGCACCCCATTACGAAGTCCACCTTGCAGTGTTCCTGTACCATTTTGTTATTGTTTGTTGTGTTACGGGAAAAAAGAGCTGTAAAAAAATATGAGTGGTCTAATCACATGCAACATCATCAAAGCTTCTGCATGCATCACATGACACCAGAGATCAGCAAACCAAAGCAACAGCCCAAAACCACAAAGCACTCAAGACTCACCACCCTTTCTATCCCTGCATAACACTTTAAACGGCCAATAGCGATCACTGGACTGCTGTGCCCCATGTTTTTTTTTCTTCACTAAGACAAAAACGACCTTTTTCACTTCCCCAAACTGAACTGAACTTTAACGAATGTTATCGTAGCAATCCTGGAATGGACGTCAGCTTTAGTTTCATGGTTGCACATGTGAAGGTGAAGCCACATTTAAAGAAATACTAAGTGATAGGCCCTATTTAATGTATGGTAGTGTATAATTTTATAGTTATTGGTGGTGTTTGCCTAGTCATGCTTTACTACTATTGCTCACACTGAGGGTTTGGGATAGACTTCAGAATCATCCCACAGAATTTGTGCAACAGCCATGAATGGGAAATTTAAAAATTAGATATGAGAGCCTCAGCTGTCCTCAGTGTGAAAAGATGGATCTCTAAAATAATTTTTTATGATCCCTCTTATTTTAGTAAAATAATAAATAAAATAAGTAAATAACATTGTGCAGATTCTGCAAAGTGTATGTAAACCTTTGACTCTGACTGTATATATATATATATATTTGACAGTATATATTGCACTGTGAATTACATATAGATGTTTTGTCGCAATAATTGTGCTAAATTAAATTTAACTTAAGTGAAAAATTAACAGTAATATGTATAGCGAAAAGCACTATACAAATAAATTTGAATTCAATTAAAATAATAATAATAATAATAATAATAATAATAATAATAATACATTAAATTTCAAAGTTGATTCGGCACAAACCCTAGCATTAAATAAAATGTCACTATTGCATGCAGAATTCTGAATCAAATTTCAATTCAACATCCTGTATGGCCAATTAATTTCAAATCTACTGTATAATCTGAAAAGAAACCAATTTGTATACTCTGAATTTTGTCCATCCACCCACAAGACTGTTACTGTGAGGTTTTGCAATTCTTCATAAAATGTACAGATGACGCTTTATATTACTGCACTATTTTTTGCCATATGAAGCCATGGCAAACAGCACTTCAGAAATGTTTCCATTACTGATTTCCCATTAATTTCCCATTATTCATTTGCTAAGAAGATTCGCTTATCCAGGGAGGCTGACACTTTTCACACTTTCTCTTGTGTGGCATATTCCAGACATGGGGAAGTGATCATGGCATAACTTGGAAAAAGTAAAGGTTTAAACAAAACAGCGGCATTCATGGCGTCTCCTGCCAATGGTTATTGAAAAGAGCTGGATACACATCAGTCCAGAACATTTCTCTTGGGTTGCAAAATCACTTACTTCACAGAGTTGAAGCACAAGCATAGCTCTGGCTCTGTATTTTTTTCACAGTGGGCAAAGAACACAAAAACAAGGAGAACTACGATCAAATGATGAGAGTGGCGTTATGTAGACGTAGGCGCTGATAATGTCTCTTAAACAGCCCACGCTGTCCTTGAACACAAAGAGCATTTGTTCCTAATGAACATTTGAAATTCAAGCTAGCAACTATAAACTGTAGATAAGTGACATGGTGATGTTATGATACCAGAGTTAAGACAGCAATTCCCCTTTCAGTTTATTCTTTTAAACAGACAGTTATAGAAGTGAATTTGTAAAATCAACCAAGACTACATTTTGACAGCGTGTTTCCAAGTACCAGATGATTTGTGACTATGCAGATCTTCCAATTTGAAATTAGATTTGAATTTCCTGAAATAGTAAATGAATAGTGTTAGTCAGAGTATGTTTAGGCTTGAGATTTTGCTTCTATATAAGTGAAATGTTGCAGCTGTAGCACAAAGCGTGGCAAATGGTGACAAGAATGCCAAGAACACAACATGTATACTTTGAATGTAATTCACATCGCTTTGTATAAAAGTGCCTGCCAAATGCACAACTGTAAATGCTTTTCTGGTATTATAACACTTGGTGTGCATCTTTTTTTCATTTTCATTAATTATCATGGTCACTATGCTGTGTAGAGGAGGCTAGAATCAGTTGCAAGTGTTTGAAGAAGAAAAGACCAATTCAGTATGCAAATAAATACAAGAAGCAGTTGCAATTTTGTATGCAAATGTTACAAGGTATCATCAACTTTTTGAATGCTGAACTTTACATCAGTCAGTGGTGAGATTTTCAAACTTCACTATATATAACTGTTTTTTAATATTTTAGCCTGGTCTGCCTCAATGGTTTAGCGATGCTCGTCAATGTCAAAGTTACTGAAATGGCCAAATAAATCAAAGTAGGCGGGGTTTACTGTTCACAGAAGCAGAGTACGAATTCCAGCAAGAAGCATCAGTTTTACGTTTAAAAAAGAGAATGAAAAAAACAGCAAGATGGAAGTAGAGAAACATTTAATATTTGACAACGGTTTTTTGATAGAAATGTTAAACCAACAGTAACACCTAGTGATGCAAGCTACTCAACTTTTTCCTCAGATATGGACATTTTGAAATGAAAATATGGCATTATTTACATGATTCACATACTGTAATTCCTAACTGAATGTGTTAAGACAAAAAACATTTTGGGTTTTCAACATATTAGGTTTACAAATAAAAGTGCATGTGTGCACAATATTATTTGTAATATGTTTTATTTGTAAAATGTTATTTGCAAATTAGTTAAAAATGATTACTTCCCAACTTGAATTAGACCTAGAATTTCCTTCACCATTCAATTTCTTTATGCTTTAAAAAGTCTAAATTGACAGAAGTGTAATACTTTATTAAACTGCATATTCTGTACAGTTTGCACATTATACTAGAACCTACTATAAGTTTAATGCTTGACATGATAAATGCAAAGCTACTTTGAAAACAATGGAATGAAAAAAATTAAATTTTTTTATTTTGAACTTTAGATCCGGCTTGTGGGAAATCGTTTCAAAGGGATCTGGTTTCATCTGCTGCCTCAGTGACATTTGCTGTTTATTTCATCGACCCGAGATTCTTCCGAGCAGCTCTTCATCTCTTTGCACAAGCAATAAGAGTACATGTGACGTGATTGAACATCAGACCTCTGGGACCAGTGCTATCTCACGGGCTTAAAACAGATGCCTCCCGGCCCACGCGGCTCCCAGCTGATGTGGCCCCCGCTGCTCGGATCAGAGATGGTACGCATACAGTTGGCCCCTAATTAGAAGACAGAGCCCTGCCTATAATGCAGTGAGGTTTAAATTTCAACTTTTGTATTTGTTCAAAAATCACTCAAAAGTGTTCCCTCTCAGGATAATGATATGCCTAAATGATGTCACCCTTACTCAGTATAATTCTGATGAATCAACCCATCATCAACACTAAGTCATCTAATTATACTGTGGTTGTGACCTAAGAGAGCTGGAACAAGTTACCATGTTTGGAGTGTGTAATAGAGTTTAGACACTGGATATTCACAACCGCTGTCTCATCCCCTCAAATACAAACGTAATTTGTTTATTTAGTGGAAATGGCTGCATGCTTCGATGGATGGGAATATAAATATTTAGTTTTATATTACATGGCTGATACAGGAAGAACGTGACATATATTGAAAATCTATATTAATAGTGACAGATGGTGCTCTTTATTTATATACCTCAAAATAATGTACATATTACGGTAATTTGAGAACTGGAGGGTGTATGTGACCATAAGTATGTGGACACCCAAACACCACACCCATATGTGTCTGTTGTGCATTTTATTTTAAAGCCATTGGCAGTAAGGTGCTGGTCCTCCCTAACAGCTTGCACTCTTCTTGGAAGATATTCTACTAGATGAGGGGCTCCCAGATTTACCCCTTAAATGTAAAATATTGAACCCAGGCTCAGGCTTGTGGTGACATTTCTGCAGTTTCAAAGTGAAATGTCCAGTGAGTGGTGCTAAAGTGTGACCATGGCCACGTTTTAATTACATTTCTTCAGGTACTTATTGTGACGGTCCAGAATTCAAATGTCTGGGGAGTGTCGCTACAACGGTAAAGGGTTAGTTCACCCAAAAATTTAAATTAGCCTATGCTTTACTCACCCTCAAAGCATCCTAGGTGCATATGACTTTCTTCTTTCAGATGAATCCAATCGGAGTTATATTAAACATTTTCCTTGCTCTTCCAAGCATTAGAATGGGAATAGATGGATGTTTTTGTTCAACAGTCCAAAAGTTGTCAAATAAAGCACGTGCATCCATAATCAAATGTGCCTCACATGGCTCCGGGGGGTGAATAAAGGCCTATTTCTGCCAAGTAAGGAAAATTTGCTTCCTTTGCTCCTGTAAACAAACTGGCAAGACTAGCATATCTCACAGGCGCGTGCACTGCGCATAAGTCCTACGTCATCTGCCTGTAACAGCTTGCGCGTATGACAGTCAGCCGAAGTGAGAAAAAAGTATTTATAACATTTTAAATATGGATATTTTTCTTACAAAAATGCATGGATTCGCTACAGGAGGCATTTATCCACCCCCCCGAAGGCGTGTGAGGCATGTTTTATTACGGATGCACATGCTATATTTGGCTACTTTTGGACTTTTGAAAAAAAAAAAAAAAAAAAAAAAAACACCTGTCTACTCCCATTCTAACTCTTGGAAGAGCAAGGATAATTTTTAATATGTGACCCTGGACCACAAAACCAGTCTTAAGTCGCTGGGGTATATTTTTAGCAATAGCCAAAAAAACATTGTATGGGTCAAAATTATCGATTTTTCTTTAATGCCAAAAATCATTAGGATATTAAGTACAGATCATGTTCCATGAAGATATTTTGTAAACTTCCTACCGCAAATATATTAAAACGTAATATTTTATTAGTAATATGCATTGCTAAGAATTCATTTGGACAACTTTAAATGCGATTTTCTCGGTATTTTGATTTTTTTGCACCCTAAGAATCCAGATTTTCAAATATTGTCCTATCCTAACAAACCATACATCAATGGAAAGCTTATTTATTCAGCTTTCAGATGATGTATAAATCTCAATTTCGAAAAACTGACACTTAAGACTGGTTTTGTGGTACAGGGTCACATATATCCTATTGGATTCGTCTGAAAGAAGAAAGTCATATAAACCTAAGATGCTTTGAGGGTGAGTAAAACATGGGCTAATTTAAATTTTTTGGGTGAACTGACCCTTTAAAGCTCTCTCGTGTTGGAAAATAACATACCCCCCAACACCAAACCCAACCCTAAATCTATGCAGGTTTGAGCTGTTTTGTCGAGTTTCATGTAGTTTCATGGGATTCGTACTGGAGCACCATATCCCGTGAGCAAACCTGCGTAACATATGAAGCTGTATACAGTATGTGACACTAATGTTCAAAAGTATCAGTTTTCAAATCTTGCAGCATGTTAAAATTGTTTTAAAGTCATAACATAATATTGTGCGAAAATTAGGCTTTTTAAATGGAAATTCTGGCCCTTTAAATTATACATTTTACTGCCTTTAGTGTTCATTTTAATTGGAAACTGCAACACAAAACAAGATATTTTGTAGAAAGTCCAAGTAGTGTTATGATCATTTGTTTCCCTTTGTTCCCTCTTATCTCATTCACACTTACATGAATGGTCACACGAGAGCCAAAAATGAAGCGTCTTTAGCCACCAAATCTGAATATTTGAGAATGAGATACAAGACGGATGACAGTTTGCAGTGTACCTCAGACAAAGCTACTGTACTGTATGACTGGACTACAGACTTTTTTTTTTTTTCTTTTTAGGAACTTGGTATCTGTCTACATTTTCATTGTATGGATAAGTTGTGTGCCAAACACCTCCTTGGTTCCAAGGAAGTAAGTGTACTATTACTTTACAAACACAACTTTATCGATCATAGGTTTTAGGACACTTTTGCCCCCAGGGACCTTCAGTGGGCCAAACTATAATCTCAGACAGCACCGCCTACTAGCTGCCCACTATCAATTCACTGACCATCTGATGCATACTAGACACAAGCTTTTGAAAAACAACTACTCACTGCATTGGCCATAGTTCTGTTTAAGGCAGATTGATTCATGTAAATTACAAATCAGTAAGTAGAATTGTAAAGTCTTTTCTTTAAACTTTATGAAACAATCAGTTCAAGTCATAAACATTTTCCACTTTCCATTTTTTGGAGTCCCATTTATTTGTACTTATTAAATATGTTATTGTGGTATCATCTTTTTAAGATAATTGCATCCCTGAGTAAAATATAACAACAAAAACAAATCTGTGTTTAGTCACTTTACATGTCGGTCACTACACTACACTCATCTGTAGAGAGAATACATAAGAGTGTCATAAGTACACTGAATATGTGCTGAAACTGATTAAATATATAAACACAGTATACAGATTTAGTTTTACAGTGGCAAGAATAAGTTTGTAAACCCTTAATAATATCTGAATTTCTGGATTGATTAATCATAAAATAACTAATAAAACTGTGTGCTTGTTGTCTCAGGGTCTTGACACTTTGCAGTCATTAAAGAAACATCGAATTCAAACATTTATTAAAACATTTTAGAGGAGAATGTCAAGACAGGGGTTCATGATGTCAAGCTTTAGATAAGTTGAGTGATACAAACCAAAATACACCAAAGCACCAAAGCACACAAGTACCAAATACCAAAGCACACAAGTAAATCAACTAAAAAAAGGCAAAAAATTAAGAAAATATGTGTTCTTAAGCCAACTGAGATGCTGTGGCTGTAAAGCGGACTGTGCTATAAAGACAACCCAGCAACACTGAAACAGATTTGTGTGGAGGAATGGTCCAAAATTGGCCTAAAGTCTTACAAGCAGCTACAGGAAATGTTTGGCAGAGGACTTGCTGCTAATGGAGGAACTACAAATTACTAAATTCAAAGGTTCAATTATTTTGTTCACCCTGCACTGTGAGTGAACACTTATTGTATTCAATAAAAAGTGAAAAGTACAGCTGTGTGTTATTAGTTTAGACAGATTGATCACATTTTATGAGTAATCAGGATATTTTCACAAACTTTTTCTTGCCACTAAATAAGATGAAAACAAACTGCATTCATGCCAAATATACTCTGACAGCACACGTCAAGAGATCTGGGAGAGAATCCAGGAGAACTGTTAGTCCCTATGACCGGCTTGATATGCCTGTGGATTACACTATATTCTATCTTGAGAAGCCCTCATTTCCTTTCTGCGTATGTCCTTATTCTATAACGCTGTTCCTTTTTTCTTTTTTAGATTAGTTCTGTACAGTCTAAGATCCCCCCTGACACTTTAATTGCGTCATCCAAGTTTTTTTCTCTCTCCTTTTTTAGTTCTGCTTTGAGTGAAAGAGTAATGCTTCTTGAGAGAGGGGCCACAGATGTCAGTTATTCACTGTGACATCTGATCTTACTTTACAGTGTCATAATATGTTTCATTTATTCAGGTCTGAAATCATGGCTTATATTTGATAATAGACAATTGGGACATGGACCTATTCAAAGGTAAGAGTTAGGCTAATCTTTCTAGTATAGTTGGGACTAAAGTATTATGTACAATTTTATTTCCCTACAATTTTTAATGTTTTCATTTTCTAAGAAAGACTCTGACTTGAGTTGAGTTGTTTAATTTCCATCTCAGAAACAACCGCTAGATGCAGCAGCATAAAATGTTATTTTATTATTTATAATGTTATTTATAAAATGTTCCCTGCTAGGTAAGAAGGAGGTGAACACACACACACACACACACACACACAACATGACAAAATAATTAAACTTGACTAAGTTTACATTTTAGAGTTTCAAATTAAATCAAATATCATTTAACATTAGTGCTGTCAAACGATTAATCGTGATTAAGCACGACTAATCTCATCCAAATCTTCTCAAAAGGAAGATTATTGGGGCCCACGGCTGAGGGGGGGCCCCCAGCGATCTCAACCGACTGGCTGACGCCAGCCTAAAAAGACGCTCAGGACAGTTGACGTGCCACTGCTGCACATCGTCACGAAAGCTTGTCATTTGCACGTGTTTTTAAGCCTTGCCAATTTAAACATTCAGAAGAGTTTAAAGCATTCAAACACAAGGTGCGGAAAAACTCAGAGAGTCGCACACAGAAAGCCGCGTCTCATGGACAGCAACACTGAACCAAGCTCTCCTTCACATCCTCCTTCACCTGAACGAACAAATACAAATAGCAGTTTAATCATGCAAACAGAAAAAAATGTGAAAGAGCCCAATTCAGCACCCATGCACGGTGTTATGTGCGCACGCAGAGAGACGAGTCTCAAAGTGCTTGAAAACCGAATTTGCCTCTTCTTGCTCTTGTATGGCCAACAAATACATACAAAATTATGTCAAAATACTTGTCTTGGAGAGTATCCTCGAAAAAAACTGTCGGTTATGTCTAAAGTGAAAGTAAACAGTTGAGAAAGAAATTGGATGTGTATCATTATAATGGATGCATTGCCTCTTAAAGTGATCATGCCTAATTTAGCGACTAGCTGCTATCGGTGTCCTTAATGTTAATCCAAGAAACGAAAGAAAAAAAAAAAATCACTCACTGCTCTTGACTTAATTACTTTGTAGTTTTAACAAGAAGTGATCCACAGTCAAACCAAAAATTATTCAGACACCAGATATAATTTTTTATATTTTTACTAGTGGGTGCAGGACACTATAGCTTTTTTATGTAAGTGAGTATAGCAAAATAAAGTAAACTGTGACATATTATACACAAATGTCTTCATACAGTGGACTACCAGTAAAACTGATAAACAATTTGGGACCAAAAATTATTCAGACACTCCCTGACCATGTTTTGCTTAAGTGTTCTTTATTTAATTGCTAATACAACCTTTTTACACCACAGACTGAACAAAATTAAGCATTGCTTGGTAATTGGTCAACAAAGTATTGATAGTTGTGTAAATATTTTCATAATAACAGTTGTCAGAATTTTTGGTTGATTGTAATACATTACATATCTTGCTATAAAAGTTATCTGACATTATCAAGATTAATTTGTTCTGACACAGTTTACCTCTGAGTTATTGACATGACAGTGATAACTACAGTGATAATTTGAGAAATGTTGAAGGTGTCTGAATAAATTTTGGTTTGACTATAAATGTAATTTTTACAGTGAAGACTATGCAGTGCTATTTCACATTTGATTATTCGGTTTCTGTACCTGGGCACCTACAAACTTGAAAAAACTTAAACATTGTGTAAATAGCACAAATAAATAAATATAACTAACATACAAATTAAACCATTTCAAACAGGGCCCACTGGTACAACCTGCACCGGGGCCCCGCAAACCCCAGCTACGGCCCTGATCACAATGTATAAGCACGCTTTTCCCCCCGAGCGTAAACAACACTGATTACATTGATTACGGTCTTGGGTACTCTCCAAAATGGCGGAAGACATAACTCGGGGGAGAAGAATAGTTAAATATATTGTTATTTTTGTTTTCTTTGCGCTCAAAAAGTATTCTCACCACTGATGTCACATGGACTGTTTAACCGATGTCCTTTCTACGTTTCTGGACCTGGGAACATTACAGTTGCATTGCTGTCTATGCAGGGTCAGAGAGCTCTCAGATTTCATCAAAAATATCTTAATTCATTTTCTGAAGATGAATGAAGACCTTACGGGTTCGGGTAAAGTAACCCTTTAAGTGAAAAAGTTAGCTTTAAATTAGTTACCTTTAAAGTTAGCTTTAAAGTTAGCAAAAGTTAGCTTTAAATCACACATTTTTATATAATAATATAAATAATTACTCAAAAATAACTACAAAATAGGCATACTTTTGCCACGTAACCATATGTAATTTCTGTATTCAAAATTTACTCTCAGACCAATTCAAACCTGAAATACCAAATAAATGCAAAGCATGTTCATGTGAATCCACAGTTAGCCAATGCAAAGGTCTTAAGCCACAGTTTTCGCCCTAAAAAACAAACTGCTCTTGATGCAACACTGAAAAAACAGGTCCCCACTGCACCTGATGCATGACTACATAGACCATCAATTAAAATTATAATTGATGGACTGCATCCTTTGTGAACCTTCCCTATATCTGCCTCAGATAAACTGATAAACAGATAAACAATATTAAATGGATTGCTGAGGACTATAGGTCACTGATTGTCATATGCTCAATGATACAGAAACAAAACATAAAAGATATTTTAAAAGCCACTTTTTGTCTACTCAGTGATTTATCCATTCATCTCAGTGTACTAGAATAATCTTCATTTGATGCTCTTCTCAAAGTCAATTCACAACACTAATTAAAACAAAACACTTTGTATCTGAAAAACACCACTCAAGTCCAGAAGTATATTCAGTAGGGTGTCCTGCATGGGTCATTTGGGAATAGAGAAGGGAACTGGTATTTTTCCTGAATTTAGGTGGCTGCTCAGAGTTAATGTTTAACCAAAGATCACGGCAGATTCAGACTCTGCTGGAGGACTTACAGAAAAAGCACATGACTTCATACACACACTATAAAGAAATTCTCTTATCGCTGAAAAAATCCAGATGTTTGCTTACAGCATGACAACATGGGTGCCAAACAATAAAGAAATGCATAAAACCATAAAAGATTACGGTTGAAATGACAGATAGTCTAATCCTTTGGTGCTGTGTGACTGCTGGCCGTCTGAGTGTCTCGATTCCCCCCACACAACTTGAGAGATGTAAAAATAAAACACTTGGTACAGTAAATCCTGCCAGAAAAAGCATCTTTCTCCATCCGTTCCCCCACATAATTCAAACTAAGCTGACAGACCTGTTTGCAAAGCTTTGTCTCCATTATCTGGGGAATGATGTGTGGAAAAACAGGAGTGAAAAGAATGACTACTTCATTGAAGTCATAATATCTTCCTTTTTACAGGGTGAGCAGGAGGTTACAATGGGGTGATCAGATGTCCTGATAAAATCCTATGAGCCATGTCCCGTGTTCAGACAGAGTTCCAGTTGGCACCTGATTTGTCCTGAATATTACTTTTGTCTTCAGCTTGACTGCAGTAAATAAACATTTTAAAGTGAAATCCAAACTGTTCTATCCTTTCTATTCTTACAGGCTGTTGTGAAAAAAAACAAATC
This sequence comes from Cyprinus carpio, assembly GCF_018340385.1. Lineage (NCBI taxonomy): Eukaryota > Metazoa > Chordata > Actinopteri > Cypriniformes > Cyprinidae > Cyprinus > Cyprinus carpio. The sequence continues at coordinate 1,909,730 of NC_056609.1, forward strand.
ATAACTTAAATCACACCAGGCCGGATTTAAACTTTGGCTGCCCGTATGTCTAAGACCTGTTCCAGAGAGGCCTATAAACGTGTGGGGTCAGCCTCTCACCACTGGTGTCCAAAGAGTCAGAGATTTCAAAACCCTACAGTTACCAAAAACAGCAGAGGACAAAACCGAAAGAGTGTCTGAGAGAGAAGAGCTGGTTTAATGTGAACTGCTCTCAATCAGGAGTGGTGTCAAGGGCAGACTGCCAAGGTACTATTTTTCACTTGCCTGACAGGAGTGAGACGGGAGGATGGGTGTGTGATTGGGGGGGGGCATTGCCTGCGTCAGTGGCCCGCCTGGGACACCCCTGCCAGAAGTGGGAAGAGCATATGTTTCTTATCTGAGAAAGAGTTTCGGTGTGGCTTGGACAGTGATGGACAAAGGTAGAGGGACAGATTGAAAAACAAAAATGAAAAATTCTAATAAAGTAACATTTTTTTTCTTTTAACGGCTTTACAAAAGATTCTGTTTTATGTACAGCTCATTGTATAACTCAACAGAAAACGGTCAGATTTAGCTCACTTTTAGGTTTAAATGTGTGCTCGAAGTATATGGTTAAGTACACATACAAACACAGACACACAGATGCAGACACATTCCAGGAAACAAATGCATATTGTAGATTTACAGTAACACCACACACAAACACACACAGCAACTTTCATGGATAGGTAATCTGCATTATTTCCACTCTCCTGGCTTTGGTCATTAGGAGGAATGGGTACAGGATATAAATGGCCAGTTGATATTGAGATAAGCCACTGCTGTAACTGTGTGCTCCCCTAACTAGAGCCCTTTCCGACAGGTTCACAAGGCCTTGCCATTTATGAATTCACAGCCAGCTTATTCAGAATATGTTGCCACTGTAAATCGCTCTCTAAACTCTCATGATTGGGAGGCTCTGATGTACTGTGGAATAAGTTTTCCATCAAATATGATGAGAGTGAGAAAATAACTTTTTGCCCACTGGCAACAGTGGCAGTGAAAGCATTTTTTTTTTTAAATAGTCGATTTAGATATTTATATGATTACCAATGCTGGGGGTAATGAATTACAAGTAACGTATTGTGTAATGAGATTATTTTCAAGTAACTACAGTACTAAAGTAATGTATTACTTATTCAAATAAGTAATGCAAGCTTCTTTGTTTTACCCATTTATTCACTGACACCTCTTCCGTCCCGTATTCAGAGAAATTGGGAGTGAGGTGCACATGCACTTCCTTCAGGTTGAGGACCAGATTAATTTCATTTACAGTTGCCAAAAATATAACTTTTTTTTTTTTGTCATTAAAAACAAATAAGCAAGCCCAGCACAGGTGACAAAAATAATGCAAAAGTTACGTAATGGATTATTTTCCATAAAGAGTAACTAACACAATTAGTTACTTTTTATGGAGTAACACAATACTGTAATGCATTACTTTTAAAAATGTATTTCCCCAGCGCTGATGATCAACACAAATGAGCATTAATACTTCCTCGTGGGGTTTCGTGGCCAACTATAGTTTGAGCCCAAGATTAGCTTTTGAGCTTAAAGTCATTGTGTTAGCTTTCCTGTACAATGTTTATGTTTTTTAAAATGTTTTGAAAATGTAAAAAAAGCATCCAACTGGCTACAATGCATAAAAGAACAACCTGGTGTCAAAAACATGACCTTTAAACGTCTGTCACCACAGATCCATACAGATCAATATTTTAGCTAACTGTGATTGATGTGTAAATAACACTAGAAGGCACATTGACAAATGATGATGACAAAAACAGACCTTATCAAGTGTTCTGCAATTTCAAGGACCTTATGTAGGGCCCTTTGGATTCTGTGATGTGGAAAATGTGGGTGGAATCACAGAATCCAATAAAAAAAATGGAATTTACTGTATATCACAGAATTTGACGACATTTGGATAAATAAATAAAAAGTAGTGCTGTACATTTAATCAAATCTTGATATGGACTATTGCCACTGAATATTAAAGCGCAAAAGACCGCTATTTAAATATGACTGCATGTTTCCCCAAGTGAATGAGTAACACTCCATGATAGAAATGCTTTGTGGGAGCTGGTTTATGAAACATGTAAAAACAGGCCAATCTTGTTTGGCGACGCAGTCATATGACATCATGGTGGCCATGTGAAACGTCATCAGCTTCTTTGTCTTCAGGAAGCCACTTGTCTCTGTGTGTGTGTGTGTGTGTGTGTGTGTGTGTGTGTGTGTGTGTGTGTGTGTGTGTGTGTGTGTGTGTGTGTGTGTGTGAAATCCAATCATTGGGAGCTTAGAAAAATGCATTGGGAGATGGCACACACTCATTGTGTGACATTTGTTTGGGAACAGGGCATGTTCTGTCAGCACTCAAGGGTGTTTTACAGAAGGTAAGCTCTTCTCCTGCCTGGCTCTCTTCTCAAGGAATGGGATTCAGGTTGCAACCTAGGGTTTGGGTCCTGCATTTGCCGAGGCGGCATGTGGATTACGCTTGCTGTTTTAGGTGAGAGCGGGGCATTGTCCTTTCTCTCTCTCTCTGCAGCTACAGGCAAACAGTTCCCGATATACAGTGTTTCTACTTAAACTGGTAGAAACATGCACTCAGTATATCCTTCAGAACAGGTAACAACTGGTCTTGTTGATTGTACTGACTGCCTTTGAATATGAGTTTGAAATCGAACCTGCATTTGGCTTTGAGGAGCTAAATGTTAGAAATGCATCCGGCTCTGAGCAGTTAGGCCTACAGTTTGGCATAGTGGATATTAATGTTCCGATAGTATCAACACCATGGCACTGTGTCAAAGTTCCCTTGAAAGGGAAACATTTTAGGGTTCCCTGAGAAGGGAAAGAGCACTATGTCTTGTTGCCAAACTTTAGGCATGCCTGTGCATCTTCCTTCAGATAAATTTAAGCTGATGATGGTTTATGTGGACACTCTCCATATTCCAGTGACGTCATATGACTGCCATAGCCAATCAAGATAAGTGTTTCTCACATGAAACTTTTCTATAGCGTCAATGCCTTTACGGTGTCAGATACACAGAAATTCTAAAATCTTCACTACAAAACTTCATTATAAACGTCTGGTTTAAATTGAAGACATTATGACTTGAAGACATATATAGTAGAATGTACTTCTTAAAATAAATAAAAACACTAGTTTATTAAAACATTCTCTTTGTTATTGTTCTCTTGCATTATCTTCCTGTTGACACTGTAAAGCTGCTTTGACACAATCTGTATTGTATAAAGTGCTATATAAATAAAGGTGACTTGACTTTTCATCCATGTGTTAATTTAAACTGTAAACTCTGTTGTGCAGTATTTTGTTTTCCCAAAAACTGAAAGGAATTGTTCAAATGTCATTATAATGCTTTTAAAAAATTAAATAGTTAAACCTTTGTGCATTCATTTCATTACCACCATTTTGGTAATACATTTGTATTAAAACACAAAAGACAGAATCCAGAAAAAGTAAAATAAAAAACACAGAATTTGATATACAATTAAACAGAATCTGAAGGGAAAAATTTTTTACATTTCATGGGGCCCTACTTATGGCCAATTACCATAGCCAATTCATGTATGACAATAGGTTTCTAAGGTGTTTTGAGTGTTTTTTTTTTTTTTTTTTTGGCTTATTGTTGTGGTTGCTGCAGATGGTGTCAAAAGAGTCCACCCACAAGTATGATATTCTGGAATGTAAACTTAGGATATTTCCTAACAATGTACTATCAGCGAAGCAAAAAATATAAGCCTTATTTTTTTTATGAAAGTAATATCACACGCCTCAACAAGCCATATGATTTGAGCAATCACTCATGTCTGTAGCACAAACCGTGTAGGGTGCGTTATGTCCCAGATGTCACTATGTAAGATTAGAGATTTGTTTAAATCCCCAATTCTGAGTAAGAGAAACAGTTTGATCTAGCAAACACCACTAATTAAAAATCTTATTGAGGTAAAACTCAGGAATGCATTTACTAGCCAAACAGTGCTTTGTGACCAAACAACAACAACAACAAAAATGTATATAATAAAACATGTTAATTCTTACCCTTGACAAGCTCATGAAAGCTATATTATCTGAGTACATATCTGTTCTTTATAGGGTTGAGAATCCATTCTAATTCACCACAGCAATAGAAACTGTTTTAGTTGATGATAGAACTATTAAAGAAACTGATTCATTAAATGAAATCAGAACAAGAGTCGTTAAATTCCTCACGATTTCCATCCATACTTCCTATACGCTTCTGTTAAAGCGAGCGGGAGGAGTGTTTGATCTGACAGCACTGCTCTCGCAGGAGGCCAAAGATGCTGATTTTCACCCACCACATCTGGAGACTTCCTGTTTCCAGCAGAGCAATGGGACCATAGGAAAGCTCTGATGAGAACAGCAGACTCACAATCTGCTTTTGGAGATTCCTAACACAAGGTCATAAACGGAGCACTGCAGTTCAGTGTCAGCTGACATCATCAGAAGTACAGGGTGCCGAGTAACAGACAGAGTGAGCTCATGCCATGGAAATTTTATATGATGACCCATGAGTCTATATCAAATGAGATTCCTGTGTAAAAGTTCACAATGTAGCTGAAATATATTTTTTAGGTTTCAACAGTAAGGATGGTCCTGGGCCGATGGTAGAAGTCTTCAGGACTTCAGGAATGGAACAGAATGCAGGGGTCCTGAGACAATTTTTATTTATTATTTATTTTTTTATCTAGAACTATTTTTAACTCGACACACAGTATTAAAGTTGGAAAATGTTGACAGTTTGATGAACTCTTACTAACTTGCTCTTCCATGACTATAGCTGACCTGAAAGAGAGAACTAACCATATAGGAAGAATGTTAACGCTTAGCGGCCCTTGTTGTACTGAGAAAACAATGCAGCTCATACTTACATTGCATTATGAGTTGCAGACTGACACATTGCAACAACTTACAAAATCGACCTTGCAAAGCTATATGCATTTGCGTTCATGTACTAGCATACCCTTGTGAAAAAAGTACACTTTAGCGTAATAGAGTACAAAAATACAATAATTTAATAAAGAATACATTTATGTGCGAATTGAAATGTAATGTTTTTGAGACACTTAATTCCATGTTATTTGCAAGCAAATAAAAATGTTTAAATACAAATGTGTTGTTTTAATGATAAAACCAGTTCAAGTGAACGTTAAACATAAAAATAAAAAAAGAACTTGTTTTTAGCTGCTCCATCAGACACCGTCTTATTCTTTCCACCAAAAGGTGAACCATATGAACAGGACTGTGGGATATCGCATTGAAAGGACACATTAATAATAATGCCTTCAAAAGACCAGATAAAGATATCTTAATAGATAGGACATTATGCAAGCATTGGATTCAGACATGCCTTAATGTCTTGCTACCTCCATAAATCAAGAAAGAAAAGATACATTTGAAAACTTGTCAAATTGTTCAATTGTCCACTGGCCGATGCTGGACTTTCTAATGATAATTTCAAAAGTGCATCTCGACATTTTGTACGTCTGGCAGACTGCTAAATGTATATCACGTGAAGCAGTTTCATTGACTCGTGTTCAGTGAAAGGCCGTTTGAGAAGGGAATTCACTGGGATGATTAAATGACATCCAGCTGGGGGAGGAAGTGTCTTCGATGAGTGCTTCCTGCATGACAATGCAGTGTTCTTCATTGAGTTGAGCGCTCTGTAGATGGGCTGTCAGATCACATTAGTGTTGACCTGGAGTAGCCTCAAAAATGGCCTCTGTGGAGAGGTCCATCACACACGCTGGGGCAGGGCTGATATAAAACAACACCACACCACCGGTAGCATGACTTGTCCCAGACATTCCGATAAAACGCTGTCATATGACAGAACAACTTTTTCAGATCTTATCTGTTGCAATAGTCATGATCAGTTTGGATATGAGTGATTCGGTTTGCGTGATTTAACAAGACTTCCATAATAATCCAAAAATTTAAATTTGAAATAAAAAAAGATACCTGCCAAAAAATGCTAAGTAGAAAACAACGCTGTATTGCCATTGTTTGCATGTGGTGATCTGCTGATATCAGCAGCAGGAAGCCCAGACTCAGCACTGCCTCAGAGAGATGCAATGACACACCAGCCGCAAGCTCCCTTCAACACACCGAACATCTTCACCACTACACGCCTGCACTCTTACAACAGAGCACTGCAGTAACACTAATCTAAAAAGTATATATTTTTTTCCTCCAGAATGAGTCTTTTGATTCAATTGTTACTGACTGATATCGATTTAGAAGGAGATTCTCCGTTAATATTTAGTTAAGCAGCTAAATCATGCGGCCTGTGTCATGCCCTAGTCTCTTTTCTCCTTTCTCTCCTCCACTTTCCTGTCATTTCAGAATATCATGTCTAAAAAAAAAACTAAAATACCCATACAAATATGTAGTGCAACATTCAAGTAAAGTATATAGGTTGTGAATTAAAGTTTATTGTAATCTCTGTCCTGTAATATAATACAACAAAAAATAGGCTGTTGGGTCTTTTTTAATTTGTGAACTACAGGAATAACACACTAACTGTAAAAGACAAAATGCAAATAAATGTATTTGCCTATACAGTTAGCATAGCAAAATAAACAGGCTTCCCATATCTGTGCTGCTGTTGTCAAAGACCACGAGTCGAATCAAAATCTACAATATTTTGAAGCAAATTAATCTGTCACCAGGTAGAAACTAGTTAAATTCGAGCAGATGCCAACATGGAGAGGCTGCATGACATGCTTGAAAACCATAAGTAAAACTACACAAAGTAAGGAAAAATACAACCCAGACTACAATAAATACTGCTTGACTTGCAACATGAATAAACATGGTTTGTGCAGACCATCGTGTTCTGTGCCGCAAATTGTCAGCTGCAGACAGCATGAAACCATCATAATTCATGAGACATTTGGAAACCAAACACTCTTACTACATCAACAAAGTAAAATTAAAATATCAGTGTTCCTATTAAGCCTATGTCTTGTTATAAAGTTTGTGCAGTTAACTGTAATATTAATGTGTTGATTTTTTTTTTTTTAACATTTCAATACCACTTGATTTACAACAAGAAATCTGGATTCTGAAGCAAACCAATTATTATTATTATTATCATTATTATTATTTTTATATTATAAAGTCTATTTTCTGGAAAATATGATGATAAATACCATAAATAAACACAGTACCACTTGCTGGATGAATGTATATATAGTACTGTATAGATGCAGGGTAAATACATAAGTTTAAAGAGATTTACTTTTCTGGCCTTTTATATCCGTTATTTGCCAATAACATTTTAAAGAAAATGCTCTACAATATGAATAGCATGAATTTTGCAAGTATCCACTGAGACTGCAATAAATGACACCCTTCCTCAGTAAAGCCTATGAGATTCTCGCTTGCCTGTCATCTGTAGCACTGCACACAGCTTACACTGTGCTCTCATGTCAATGCAGTCAATGCTAATTCTGTCATGATATCCATCAGAGGTCACCAAAAACAACATCTCGACACTGTTGTCCTGTTGTACTATGCACTGAGGATATCATCAAATAATTTATCTGCATGTGAAGCTCTGAAAAAATACAAAGTCTCTTCCAAGTTTCATCTAAACATTTTCATTCTGATAGATTACTGTGGCATCTGATCAAAGTGTGCAACAGAGAGCACTGATTAAGTGTGGCCTTTAACTGTTTATCATCTTTAGAGTGTGACAACAGTATGGTTCCCTGTTTTCCAACTAACTGCTTGGGACTTTTGTGTATTTTCTATTTTTTAGTGACTGACATAGTTATTATATATTTTTAATGGACTAGGTTATAAAAGCTTTAACTTGGAAAGATTAAGCTTTACATAAGTTTACTGCTTAACCGTATGAACAGCAAGCATGCAAAAAGAAACAGCTTTGCAATTGCTCAATATGGTTTCTTTGAAAATATTTTAACAATTGTCATTTGTGTATTTTTGCATTGAGAGGAACACTCAATCAAGCTTTATGTCTTTGCATTGTAGCAAATACATGTGCATTTGAATTTTTTAGGCAAAATGCTACATGAAATTTTAATATCATATGTAAAATAAGTAATTAATACACTTGTAGTGAATTTATGGATACAGTTAGAAGCAACAAATCTCGGAAATAAAAGTGGCTAATTTCAGAATCGTGCATACATTATTATTGCAGCTCATATATCTCCAAATGTGTATTTCTAGACAGTAGACACTGAGACTAAAACCACATGTAACAACCAACAATTCTCGCTTCATCTATAAAAACATTTGAAAGATCCTTCATGCGATTTCTACTTTCTACATCTGCTTACTATGTGATGTAATAGTACTTTAAGTGAATGTAGACATATAACAACAGGGTAAATACTGCTACTCCGCCGCTGACTGGTAGCCTAATCAGTGACTAAATTGATTACCAGAGGAATTTATTTATTTTTAAAAACAGGACCACAGTTCAGTCTGTGTATTTCTTGGTTTGCTCCTGCATTGGATTACTTAAAAAAAAAAATAAATAAATAAATAAAAATTAATATATATATATATATATATATAATATATATATATATATATATATATATACACACACACACACACACACACACACACACACACACTGGCTAATTTGCATTCCAGTAGCCAACAGTTGACTTGTGTTCTCACTGTGCATTTTAAATGAATGAGGAAATCACAAAAACAAATTCATTCTAACACTTAATTCGAATGATGAGACATCACCCTCTCTCACATGTATGTCCCCACCCACCTACTGCACTAAAAACTTCATCTAAACGCACATAACAGGTGATGACAGACAATTACATAAACAACGTAACTGTAATGGGCATAATCATTCACACTATCTTGCAGCTGTTGCGCGAATATTGCCAGCCAAACTTCACATTGGAAAATAAATTCAAAAGTTTGCCAATATGCAGCCGCAACGCAGTGCAAGTGCGCAACAAAAACGATACATTTTGCAACACCCTTCCTTACTAGTACGCTAGAGAAATATTAAGTATACCTACTTGAGCCAAGGAAACAGTCCGTGAACCTTCGGAAACAGCTTGTGGAAGGCGGACCATCTTCCATGTCTGACCGCAAGCGAGTAATGATTACTCTTGATATGATATGCGTCTAGTTTAATGTCGACCCGCTGTTATAAATTAAACGATCCGACCCTGAACTGCCGGATGACATCAAAGCGCGTCAAGTCTGTGTGGAGCGCCGTGTTTTACGCGCCCCGTATGCGCACGGTAGGCTAGTGTCTACGTTCAGTATACAGACGCGCCCCGTCCTCTCCTCCTAGTATAACGTTGGGAAATGAAGGCAAGAGGCAAAGAGTAGAGGGCTCGTCTCGAGTGGAGCCGGAGAACTGCACTGAGAGCGGCGGCGTTCGCTTATCTCCTCCCCGGCTGCGCCGCACTCTGGCGCAGCTGCTCTGCTCCGGACTGCTGTAGTGTGTTTTCCCACTGCTCAGGGGGGGGAATGGGGGCGTCATTTCTCAGGGTTGGACATCCTTTTATGTTATAGTATCGAGGCAGGACGTTGGGGAATTAATATGAAAGCAGCGTGTAAAGACAAATTGGTGTTTATGTGTGCTTCCACTAGAGGCCATTCTCTGTTATAAAGACAAGTTGGTGCATTTAGGGTTCTGCTGAGAACATACAGTTCGGAATTGTTTTTTTGGCTTCCAGATCTCACAGTAACCCAGAGTATTTTGACACGGGTAATACCGTTTGTGCGTATGAATCACGCAGTCAGGAGCCTAAACCACCGCATATATTCTGATGAGGCAGGCAGCAGATCTGGAGAAATCAACTGTTTGCTGCTGCGGGCTGACGCGCTCTGACGTCAGCACGCGTCAATGAGTGTGTGTGTGTGTGTGAGAGAGAGAGAGATAGAGATAGAGAGAGAGAGCGCACTCGTGTGTGTTCTGTGGGTTGAGGACAAACCTCAGTTTTTCGTTTTGGCACAGCTTGCTAATAACAAACTACTCCTGCAGCAACGGCGTTTTTCCCCTCCAAAAATGTATATCTATATAAATATATAAACTATAAATAGACCACTGTACCATCAGATATTGTATAAATGCTGTGCAAACCCTCGTCTGCAATTTTTACTGCAAACCTTAAAACTGACATTAAAAATGCGAATCCCATACTACTACTAATACTTCTATAAATCTGCATAACGCCCAGGTGTAATTTTTTGTTTTCTCTAATGCGAAATATCCTGTATTGCTCCTAATCTACAATTAAAATTATGTAATTAGCTTGTATAGTTGATCTGAAAAGAGCTAAAACATTTTTAAAAAATATATAATTTTGATTTTTATGTGATAGTGTGTGATTCTGAAATGAAGGGCACATAGACTTAATCATCACTATACGTGTAGCTATTCTTCCATTACTAAAAATCCTTTCTATTCATATTTGTCTAGGTGAAGACCCAGTGTTATGTATTTCTAAATTTAAAATAGGGGAACAAAGATGGGAAAATATGAAACATAGGCCAGGACAGTTTATGTGATTTCTGTTTGTGATTGTACATTTTTGTTAGACACCTTTGTCAATGTTAAGTATTACATCAACTGTATATTGTCCAAGTTTATCACAACCAACACAGTGTCAATTACAGCACAGAGAATATTTAAACTCCATCAAGAGTTAATAAATAGCCTTTTGAATATATATATATATATATATATATATATATATGTGTGTGTGTGTGTGTGTGTGTGTGTGTGTGTGTGTATATACATATATATGTATATACTGCCCTACAAAGGCAAAAGACCTTAACTCGCTAGAGTGTAAAGTTTTTTATTTGTCAGGCAAATTAATTATAGCTAGGACACTGGAAATTTAACAATTAGATGTTTTAGTTATGAAAATTATCTACATTAAAAAATTGTGAGCTCAAACATGATTTTTACCCCTACTATGAAGTTAATGTACTCTGCCTTTGCATTGTCTGCAAAACGTAAGAAGTGACACCAAGGCAAAAGGCAGTAACTTCCACATTATCAATATTTGGTTGCTGATCACCATTTACAAAATCGTTATAGTAACACCTGTATAAAATCTAGTGATCATAGTCTGTCTCATATAGGCTATTGCATATAGTAATGTGACTGTATTAAGGGTTTTTTTTTTTTTTTAAACATGAGTGGATACCGTGGATACCAATTTATTTGCTATGCTCAGTAATGTAAAAGAATGCTAGACATAGCATAATTGCTTTTATATTGATTTGTATGAAATAGCCTAACCTAAAAGAACGACTTGTGGATTGATGTGAACGCCAACAAATGGGAATAATGCTCAGAATGCTTGTGGATTAAACATCTCCGATGACATTCATCGCCATGGATTGATTTTATCGGGTTACAAGAAAAGGTAGGATATGGATTTAATTGCGAACTGTTAGTAGGCTACTGATTTTATGATTGATCATGCTAGCTACGGCATTGGAGTCCACACGCGTCCAACTAGAAGTGACAGCCTGATAAATAATCTGCATTACAAAAATAATAAAAATCTAAATCTTTAAAGGTTATTCACGATTACGTATTGCTGCCAAGGTATCTAGCCTTTACAGTGATTTGTTATATGGAGCTGTTTGGTAGATCGCAATCTATCTAATTTGTTTGTCTACACCTTAATTAAAATGCGGAAGACTTTAATGGACAGTAAAACAAAGGCAGAACACCGGTTAATTCCAAACCGGCACCGTATCTTTTTATTGATGCGCGGCTAATTAAAGTCAGAATGCCGTAACTCAATATGAGTGTTCCAAACAAAGTGAAAGAGCGGTAACTGGTGTTATACGGTGTTCTGCTTTGGTTTCTCCGGGGCTTTTCGAAGTTACGGTTGAGACGACCCATTATTTTCTCGGAAAAACAACGAAATTGACTCAAGATACTTGTACACATGATAAAGGATGTCTTGAATGTCCCAAAAATATTAATGACTAACTTTTGACAAAAATCGAAGTTACAGACTTTTTGCCTTTGCACGGCAGTATGTATATATATATATATATGTACTCACTGTGCATTTTAAATGAAAGCGGAAATCACAAAAACAAATTCATTCTAACACCCTCTCTCACATGTATTTCCCCACCTAGCTACTGCACTTAAAACTTCATCTAAACACACATAACAGGTGATGACAGACAATTATATAAACAACGTAACTGTAATGGGCATAATCATTCACACTATCTTGCAGTTGTTGCACAAATATTGCCAGCCAAACATCACATTGGAAAATAAATTAAAAAGTTTTTAGTGTAAACTAAATGAGGCAATGCACATTGGCATGCAATGATTGCATCCAGCTGTCGCTGATTGCAGCGCGAGTATAAATAGGCAGCAAATAGGCAGCACTGTGCAAAGTCAGGGAGGATGAGGAGGAGGTCCTGCTTGGGGCGCCCTACTGGCCCACTCGGACATGGTTCCCGGAATTGATGCTCCTCGTGACAGCCCCTCCCTGGCAGATTCTGGCAGGAAGGATCTACTGACTCAGAGACAGGGCACCCCATGGCACCCGCGTCCAGACCTCTGGAAACTTCATGTCTAGTCCCTGGACAGGACACGGAGGTTCTAGGTGACCTACCACAAGAGGCAGTGGCCACCATCACTTCTGCGTGAGCACTGTCTACGAGACATGCTTACATCTTGAAGTGGAACCTGTTCGATCCCCGAAGATGTCCGATCAGAGTCGTGCTCTCCTTCTTGCAGCAAGGGTTGGAGCGAAGGCTGTCTCCCTCCACCCTTGAAGTTTATGTCACTGCTATTTCTGCTAACCATGACCCCGTGGAGGGGAGAACGGTGGGGAAGCATGACCTGATCATCGGGTTCCTTAGGGGAGCAAGAAGGTTGAACCTCCCTATATACCTTCTTGGGATCCATCTCTGGTGCTCGAAGCACTACATCGGGTCCCATTTGAACCTTTGCAATCAATATAATCCTGAGGCCCCAGCCCGGCTATGTGTCCAAGGTTCCTAAAACTCCCTTCAGGGATCAGGTAGTGAACCTGCAAGTGCTGCCTCCGGAGGAGGCAGACCCAGTCCTTGCTTTGCTTTGTCCCGTCTGCGCTTTAAGATTGTACGTGGAACGGACATAAAACTTCAGCACCTCAGAACAGCTATTTGTTTGTTACGGAGGCTAGCAGAAGGGGGATGCCATCTCCAAACAGAGGATGGCCCAATAGATAGTGGATTTCATCACCCTGGCTTATCAAGCACAAGGTATGCCCTGACCGTTCAGATTGCGAGCTCACTCTACTAGAAGTGTTGCATCCTCCTGGGCACTGGCTCATGGCGACGTCGCTGACAGACAATTGTAGAGCTGCGGGCTGGGCGACCCCCAACACGTTCGCTAGGTTCAATAGCCTTCGTGTTGAACTGGTAACCTCAGAGCTCAGAGCTCTTGTTTCCCCGGCAGACTTCTGCCATTTCCCAAGAGGGTTACAATCACCTCTAACTCTTCCATATGCACCTAAACGGTTGGTCATATGTGTAAGAAGTGGCGTTTGTTCTCACGTTTGCCTATCGTGGGACTCCCCAGTTTCGGTCTGCTAAATAGTAAGGCATGGCCAAAGCCAGTGAAAGTACTTGCAATGTACCTGTTTTGGAAGTCCTTGTTAGAAGAAACAGTCAAGCAACAGAAAAGGACAGCAGTTTGTATGTGTTTTGCCTTGTTTTCTCATTAGACTACAGCGCGGATCTTAGTTGCTAGGAAACATTGTTTCATTTACTGTTTTTTTTTTTTTAATACCGTGATAAATACGTGCTGAAGTGGCATTTGTTCTCGCGTTTGCCTATCGTGGGACACCCCAGTTTCGGTCTGCTAAATAGTAAGGCATGGCCAAAGCCAGTGAAAGTACTTAATTACCTGTTTTGGAAGTCCTTGTTAGAAGAAACAGTCGAGCAACAGAAAAGGGCAGCAGTTTGTATGTGTTTTGCCTTGTTTTCTCATTAGACTACAACGCGGATCTTCGTTGCTAGGAAACAGTGTTTCATTTACTGTGTTTTTTTTTGTTTTGTTTTTTACCGTGGTAAATACGTGCTGAAGTGGCATTTGTTCTTGCGTTTGCCTATCGCGGGACTCCCCAGTTTCGGTCTGCTAAATAGTAAGGCGTGGCTAGCTGACTTCAATAACAGGTACTCAGGCAAATATAAAAGTGGTTAGTTTCACTGCAGCAGCGGTCGCCGCAGTCCTTGTGTGAAGCCTCCTCACGTGAAGACCGACGAATGTAAAGACCATCGACTCTACCTGCGCGACTCCACCTAGCAAGGACACCGAAAAGGCACTTGAGTATTGCTTTTCTCTCCTTACTTTTCTTTTTGTATAGCTTGTTCTCAACTACTTATTTAGGTCACTTGTACTCACTATGTGCTTTCAGATCTCTACTATTACTACGAACACTCAGAGAGCACGCACTGTACGTCGGAGGCAGGCCTGTCCTAATAATCTATGGCCTGTCCCTCTGAACTCTACTACTTTACTCTCTATTCCAGTTGGTCTTTGGAACTGCCAGTCTGCTGTTAACAAAGCAGATTTCATTTCTTCTATTGCTACTCATTCCGGTCTCTACCTCATGGCCCTAACTGAGACTTGGATCAAACCTGAAGACACTGCCACTCCATCAGGCCTCTCCACTAATTTCACTTGTTCCCACACCCCTCGTACGACCGGGAGGGGTGGAGGTACTGGTTTCCTTATCTCAAATGAATGGAAATTTGATCTTCAACCATCTCTTACAGGTAACGGTTCATTTGAATCACATGCAATTACTATAACCCACCCTGTTAACATCCACTTTGTGGTCGTTTATCGTCCCCAAGGTCAACTAGGAAACTTCTTGGAGGAGTTGGATGTGTTATTATCAAGCCTTCCTGAGGATGGTACTCCTCTGGTACTGCTTGGTGACTTCAACATCCACCTAGATAAACCCCAGGCTGCTGACTTCAACACTCTGCTCGCCTCATTTGATCTCAAGCTGGGGTCTACTACAGCGACTCACAAATCAGGCAACCAACTGGACCTCATCTACACGTGCTGTTGCTCCATGGACAACACTTTAGTTGCTCCAATGCACAACTCAGACCACTTCCTCATAACTGCTAACCTCGCACTTACTCCTAAAGCACCACATGCTCCTCCGCAGGTGACCTTTCGACGGAACCTACGCTCACTCTCTCCATCTCGCCTGTCCTCTTTGGTTTCATCCTCACTTCCTTCACTCGCTCAGTTTTCAGCTCTGGACACGAACAGGGCTACTGACACTCTTTGCTCCACTCTGACCTCTTGCTTGGACAACTTTTGCACACTGTAATTGAGACCAGCACGCACCACCACATCTGCCCCCTGGCTGTCCGATGTTCTCCGTGAACATCGCTCTAAACTCAGGGCTGCAGAGAGGAAATGGCATAAATCAAGAAACTCTACCGACCTCAGTGTGTATCAGTCTCTCCTCTCTTCCTTCTCTGCAGATGTCTTCACTGCTAAAACATCATACTACCACAACAAAATTAACAACTGTTCTGACTCTCGCACACTTTTCAAAACTTTCTCTTCTCAGTCCGCCTCCACCTCCTCCTTCATCGACTCTTACAGCCAACGAATTTGCAGTTTTCTTCACAAATAAGACAAGACCGGTATCCCTTCTTCCATTCATTGCAAAGACACTTGAGCGAGTCATGTTCAACCAACTCTCTATGTTTCTTGTACAGAACAACCTCCTGGACAGCAACCAATCTGGCTTCAAAAGCGGCCACTCAACTGAGACTGCCCTGCCCTCGGTTACTGAAGCCCTGTGACTGACAAGAGCAGCTTCCAAATCCTCAGTACTCATCTTGCTGGATCTGTCTGCTGCCTTTGACACAGTTAATCACCAGATTCTACTGTCCAACCTCAGAAAGATGGGCATCTCTGGAACCGCACTCCTGTGGTTCAAGTCCTACCTCTCAGATAGATCCTTCAGGGTGTCTTGGAGGGGTGAAGTTTCGAAGTCACAACTTCTTGCTACTGGGGTTCCTCAAGGCTCAGTACTCGGACCACTTCTCTTCTCCATCTACATGGTGTCATTAGGATCTGTCATTCAGAAGCATGGCTTTTCCTATCACTGCTATGCTGATGACACTCAACTCTACTTCTCATTCCAACCAGATGATCCGATGATAGCTGCTTGCATTGCAGCCTGTCTGAGTGACATTTCAAGCTGGATTAATGACCATCACCTTCAGCTCAACCTTACTAAGACAGAACTGCTGGTGGTTCCAGCTAACCCGTCGTTAAATCACAACTACTCTATACAGCTGGGTTCGTCAACCATAAATCCTGCCAGGACAGCCAGAAACCTAGGAGTTGTGATGGATCATCAGTTAAGCCTCACAGACCATATTGCTACAACAACCCGGTCCTGCAGATTTGCCCTATACAACATTAGGAAGATTAGACCCTTCCTGTCAGAGCAAGCCACCCAACTTCTTGTCCAAGCTCTTGTTCTCTCCAGACTGGACTATTGTAGTGTTCCCCTAGCGGGCCTTCCTGCATGTACTATTAAGCCTCTACAACTGATCCAGAATGCAGCAGCGAGGGTTATCTTCAATGAGCCAAAAAAAGCTCACGTTACTCCTCTCCTCATCAGGTTACACTGGCTACCAGTAGCCGCTCACATCAAATCCAAGGTACTGATGCTTGCCTACAAGACGACCACTGGCATGGCACCAATATACCTAAACTCACTAGTTCAAACTTATGCGCCCTGGAAGAGACAGCATCCATGGTGCTTTGGTAGGGATTCCCAATTCGCTGGTCACCGACGTGATGTAGAAAGTGACGAACTGAAAGGGAACATCTTGGTTACGTATTGTAACCATCGTTCCCTGAAGGAGGGAACGGAGACGTCACGTCACATCGCCATGGCTGCTGTACCTCTGCTGAGTGGCCAGGTCACCAGCTAGGCTCCTCAGCGAAAAGCTGAGTATGCGGTGCATCTGCTGTTTACACTTGCGTTGTGATCAGCGGCAGCTGGATGCAATCACTGCATGCCAATGTGTATTGGCTCGTTTAGTTTACACTCAAAGTAGATTGGTCTCTTTAGCGAGATTCCCAATTCGTCGGTCACAGACGTGACGTCTTCATTCCCTCCTTCAGGGAATGAGGGTTACAATACGTAACCGAGACATTTTCATTTGCCAAAATCATGCATAAAAATAAATATTAATGCTAAATCTCTGTTTACACTGGTATTGTTTATGTCATCTTGAGTCAATAATGCACCTTAACCTTCATGTTTCAGTTCATTGCTCCAGTATGGCATGCACAAGTTTGCAGCACAGTTCTTTGTAATTATTACAGGAGTTGGGTTTCTTTTCCAGAATCCTTTTTTTACCCTGAGGTTTATTCAAAGGATTTCCTGTATCATTTTGACGTCCCATTGACGTCTGTTGGACCCCACACTTTCCAAAACTTAGAAATATTTCTTCATCTGGTGACTGAGCATTCAGATTCTTGAGTCAGTGGAGAATATAAGAGCTTGCATATTGTTTCTTCAACTGGTAAGAACTATGCATTTTCAGACAAGGTTAATTTATTAGACTTGAAGTTAATTTGTTTAAAAAAAAAAAAGTCAGAGCAACTAGTTAGAGAACACATTAGTGTTTTTGTAATGTGAGTCTTGCTTAAACAACTTAGAAAATTATAGCTTTTAGGATGCTTTCTGGATTGTATGTCAATGTGAACATTTCTAAAGCAGTTTCTCACAGTTTCTCAAAGTTCATAACACATCTGCAAGAATTACAATTCTGTTTGATGCTGATTTGCAATGAATCCGTGTATGATCCGTGTAACACTTCACAATTAAATTTTCAGAACATATGGTGCAAATGCAAAAATTTAAAAATTAAACCAAACACTATTACTAATAATAAACATATAGGCTTTATTATTAATAATAAACATAGGCTACTATTTACAGACAAACAGAATAGCCCAAAATATGAAAGCAAATTGTGCAAAAAACGAAAAACGAGAATTCAGCTTAAATTTTCATTTTTCTTTCAGGGGTAGAAAAATTAATAAACATCTTGAATATTTGATTTCTACATGTGGGCAGGAATTAAACGCCCCTTTCTGCTGATTGGTCACCCGATGATCAAACCGTGTCGTCATCAGTTCTTCTGCAGTATCACGCAGCAGAATAATAGTCCTTCACTGCTGCAGTTGTATGGATTCTTAACACATTTATTGCAAATATATTTAAGCATTTTTTCATCAAACAGACTAATGAATAGCTCGACACAACTCGTACCAGGGCAGAGTCTAGACAGGGCTTTCTTCTGTGTAGACCAGTGGTTCTTAAAGTGATAGGGGGTCCGCAAAATAATTTGCTATAGCCTACCATATTTCTAGACTGTAAAGGCGTTTTTGTATCATGATACATAGGCCTACTGTTATTCCAAAGTGACTTATATGATACATTTGACATCAAATAATCTAAATGAAGCCTTTTAAAAGACAAGTATTCACTGTTGTTCATGTTTGTGGCATGCTCCAGAAAGATGGTCAAGGAGACCGAGATGCGCTAAAGCAGCGCATTCTTTGTTCTCTTTATTTTTACAAAGGCATGACATTTTGTAGTTATTTTGAATGTAATGTTACACAAATACAAATATATATTTTACCATATGATTATAAATGACAGAGTATTTAGTTATTTCCCCTCAGTGGGGAAAAAATCCAAGTGAACATCAATCAGTAATTGATATTAATTTAAACTGCTTTAAATATGACTGCTGCTTATTTCCTGTGCACTTCAATACTGGTCTGTGCTTGACTGTAGTCGTGTCTGTCTGCTTACCGAGTTTATTTAATCCATCGCAATTTATTGGAACTGTGTGAACTATAGTGATTAGTCTTCTTACATTAATGTTGCTCTAAAGGCTTATTGCTTAATTAACACAAAAATGTCCTGCTCACACTTGCCAATTTAATGGCAGAGAATGGTGACTTTAGTTTTGTTTTTGTTTTATTTTTTGAAGCTGATGCATATCTGTTGGAAAATAATCCTATGCATCTCGTGGTGTATATTCCAAGCATTCTGAAGGTAAACTGTGGGTTTGGTAAGAAACAAATCGAAATGGAAAGTTATTATATTTTATGAGTGTGTGCAGTAAGTGTGCAGCAGCTCACACCACGTACAAGTGCATATCCTTTTGAGATATCCATTATAATCAATTTTAATAAAACACAAGACTACATTATAAAACTCTATTTAATATGTGTTGTTCTCCAGTTGTCAGTCAGAATGACAGTTCTTGCATGAAAATTATAGGCCTAGGCCTATATACAGCAGGTAAAATAAGTATTGAACACGTCACCATTTCTCTCAGTAAATATATTTCTAAAGGTGCTGCTGACATGAAATTTGCACCAGATGTCGGTAACAACCCAAGTAATCCATACATAAAAAGAAAACAAAACAAATATGTTCATAAATTAAGTTCTGTGTAATAAAGTGGAATGACAAAGGGGAAAAGTATTGAACACAAGAAGAAAGGGAGGTGCAAAAAGGTATGGAAAGCCAAGACACCATCTGAAATCTATCAGTAATTATAAAGCAATCCTGCCCCTTGTCAGTAGAAATTAATATCAGCTGATTCAGTCTCAACTGATGGCCTATAAAAAGGTGTCTTATTACTAGCGTGTCACACAAAAAACATTTCATGATGGGTAAAAGCAAAAAGCTTTCTCAAGACCTTCGCAACCTTATTGTTGCAAAACATACTGCTGGCATTGGTTACAGAAGCATTTCTATACTTCTGAATGTTCCAGTTAGCACTGTTGGGGCCTTAATCCGGATGTGGAAAGAACATTATTTCACCATAAAGCGGCCACGACCAGGTGCTCCTCACAAGATTTCTGACAGAGGAGGGAAAAGAATGATCAGAAGTGTTGTCTAAGAGCCAAGGACCACTTGTGGAGAGCTTCAGAAAGATCTGGAATTAGCAGGTACAATTGTTTCAAAGAAAACAATAAGTAATGCATTCAACCACTGTGGCCTTCATGCACGCTCATCATGCAAGGCCCTATTGCTGAAGAAAAAGCATGTTGGAGCTTGTTTAAAGTTTGCTGCACAACATTTAGACAAGCCTATGAAATACTGGGAGAATATAGTCTGGTCAGGTGAGACCAAAATTAAATTCTTTGGATGCCATAATACACACCATGTTTTGTGTCAAGTGGCACTGCACATCACCCCAAAATCATCATGTGGCACTGGTAAAATTCATATAATTGAAGGAAGGATGAATGAAAAAAATGTACCGAGACATTCTTGATAAAATTCTGCTGCCATCTACCAGGATGATGAAGATGAAACAAGGGTGGACATTTCAGAAAGACAATGATTCCAAACACAGCCAAGGAAACTCTCAATTGGTTTCAGAGAAAAGAAAATAAAGCTGCTAGAATGGCCCAGCCAATCACCTAACTTGAATCCAATAGAAAGTAAGAACTAAAGATCAGAGTTCATAGAAGAGGCCCACAGAACCTTCAAGATTTAAAGACTGTGTGGAAGAATGGGCAAAAATCACACCTGAGCAATGCACTCGACTAGTTTCTCCGTACAGAAACTAGTTGCTCTCATCAAAGTTACAAATGACCTGCTCTTATCATCTTATTGTGGTTGTATCCCTGCATTCGACACTATTGACCACAACATTCTTTTGCACAGACTAGAAAACTTTGTTGGCATTTGTGGAAGTGCATTAGCATGGTTCAAATCATACTTATCTGACCGCCATCAATTCGTAGCAGTGAATGAAGTGGTATCATATCGATCACAAGTGCAGTATGGAGTACCTCAAGGTTCAGTGCTAGGGCCGTTACTTTTCACGCTTTACATGTTACCTCTGGGAGATATGATCAGGAAACACAGTGTTAGCTTTCACTGTTTTGCAGATGACACTCAGCTCAATATAACTTCACGGTCCGACGAAACATCAATTTGAAAAACTAACGGAATGCATAGTTGATATAAAAAAACTGGATAACGAGTAATTTCTTACTGCTAAATTCTGAAAAAACAGGTGTTAATTATCGGACCTAAAACCTCCACATGTAATAACCTAGAACACTGTCTAAGACTCGATGGCTGCTCTGTCAATTCTTCGTCATCAGTTAGGATCTTAGGTGTGCTATTTGATAGTAATCTTTCCTTTTAAAGCCATGTTTCTAGCATTTGTAAAACTGCGTTTTTCCATCTCAAAAATATATCTAAATTATGACCTATGCTCTCAATAGCAAATGCAGAAATATTAATTCATGCGTTCATGACCTCAAGGTTAGATTATTGTAATGCTTTATTGGGTGATTGTTCTGCATGCTTAATAAACAAAATCCAGCTGGTCAAAAATGCAGCAGCTAGAGTTCTTACTAGAACCAGGAAATATGACCATATTAGCCAAGTTCTGTCAACACTGCACTGGCTCCTTATTAAACATCGTATAGATTTTAAAATCTTGCTTATTACTTATAAAGCTCTGAGTGGTTTAGCACCTCAGTATTTGAACGAGCTCTTATTGCATTATAGTCCTCTACGTCTGCTGCATTCTCAAAATTTGAAATTTAGAATTTCAAAAATCAATCAGCAGATCGTTTTCCTACTTAGCGCCAAAATAACCTGCCTAACATTGTTTGGGAGGCACGGAGCTGTTGTTAACGGACAAGCTGTGCAAATCCATACTGATAATGAACGTGGATTTGCGCAGCTTGTCAGTTAACAATGGCTCCATGTAGTAACAGCTGCTCTATGTGAAATCTCGCTCCTGATGGAATTTACCACTGATTAGAGAACCGGCTTTACTGACGAGATGCACATTAACTATCGGCTGATATTTATTGTGCACCCCTATTCAAAACCAAAGAGATATTCTTTATCAAAGTTAAGACTCAGCCACGCCCCCCTAAAATGGCTCATTCAAACACGCCCCCACATGTCTACTGTACGTCACTGTGTGGGAATATTTGCGTAATGCCGCCCAAATGTTCATGCAAAGAAAGAAGACATGGTTTCAGTAACCGCAGTTAGTGTTGAAGCAGCCATGTCAGGGAGATGCAAAAGCTAAATTAACATAAGAAAATTAAAATGCAATACATTTTATACCCTCCATTCTATTTAATTCTATACTATATTATAGTGTATTAAGAATCAATGCCATTTCTAAAGAATACACATGAATGCACATTTGGAAATCCTGGAAATGAGAGAGAGCCTGTCATAAATCAAACATCAAATAGGAAAATGCCAGCGAACAAAAGTAGTAATAGTAATCCTCAGATGCCGTTTTTGGTATAGCAGCTTCTCAGAAAAATTATGTTGTGATGAAAGTTGTTGAATGAACCACATGTATACAGAAATGTGCTGCATGTTCATAAAAAAAAAACAGCTTTTTATAAAATAATCTATCAGTGTTGGGGAAGGTTACTTTTAAAATATTTTTAAACTCCATGAAAAAATTAACTAATTGTGTCAATCATTTTGTTACTTGGGCTGTTTGATTCTGAAAATTTTGGAATCGAGTCTGATTCCTGGTTCTGGAATCGATTCCTCACTGTTGTTTTCGATTCTTTTTTGATTCTTGTTTTTTTTTTTAGACTGAAAGAACCTAATCTCACCATGATGACTGCAAGTTAGGTTGTAGAATGTATCCTTCTCATAATTTGAAGCTTTATTTGTAAAAAAATAAAATAAATAAAAATAAAATAAATGATGATAAAATTACATAAATTTTAATTTTGTCTGCTTTGCCCATGAAATTAGTCATAGCCCACAGCTAGGGCCACATTAACCACTGGGCTAGGTGGGGCTGAAGCCCCAGGGCCAGAGCAAGTAAAGGGCCCATGATTGGCTGTGGAGTAGCTTGACAGACATCGGTAGCGCCGATTGACAAAGCCCCACCACGCACCTCACTTTTTAGTGGAGTTTTTCCATAAATTCCATGCATTACCATTAAAGATTAAAATGTCATATTTGAATTTGGTTTACCAATCAAATGCATGTATTATATATTTTACTTTTGAACGAACTGTGCACGTAGCCTATCTATCAGGTGATCGCTGTGCCTAATGTCTGCATTTACCTCTCTTCACTTCATTCTGGTGTAATCTAGAAATGGTCATGCAAAGAACAATCTCCAATAAGCAAAAATGTCAACTGTTCTAAAAAAAAAGTGAGAGAGAAAAAAATGAGGAGAGAGGGGAAAATATGAGTTAGTCACTAAAATCCACAGCTAGTTTATTTTACTGAAACTGATGATGGAGTGGGAGTTGTGGAACCGCAAATGGACCAGACACATGGAGCTCAAAACCAAACATAACGTCAAAAACACACGAAACACATACACTCACGAGGGAACCAGGAAAACACAGGGTGATACAAATGGACCAGACACATGGAGCAGAGATTTTAGGTTAGTTTGATTATTAACTTGATAGATGTATATTGCTTTTTGTGTTTGAACAAACTCTAAAGGCCTAGAATATTCGCTTATATTCACGGGTTGAGAAATTAATTTTGCGTGTAATGATGTAAGCTTTTAATTTAAACGCATTTTAAGCATTGTGGTTTAAAAACTAATTTAACTGTTCAGGGACATTAAGCAGTGGGGCAGAATTTATTTTGGCATATGCGCTATTCAGTGTTTTGTTTTTTTTTGTTTTGGTGGTTGTGATGTTTTTTGATTTGGCGCCTGACTGAACTATAAGAGTTATTATTCAGGCTTTGTGTTTAAATGTTCGAATACAATGTCAACACAGTCATTTGTGTCTTAAATGAGTTTTTATTTTTAGTGTGATATATATTGTTTTGTCTTTTTTAGAATTATTTTGGTGAGATTTTAAAGGGATATAGTTCACCCAAAAATTCAAATACTGTTATCATTTACTCAGTTTCAAGTTGTTCTGGACCTGTATGAATTTCTTTGTTCTCCCCAACATAAAAGAAGATATTTTGAAGAATATTCATAACCACCAGAAAGTTTCTGGTCCCTGTTGACTCCAATAGGGTTTTCTTTCTTTTTTTTTTACTTTATATACTATGGAAGTCATTGGTTCGGGGCAAAGTGTTTGTTTGGTTGTATTTTTTGTTTTATTTATATTTGTTTGCATCAGAAGGAGGAAGGTAATTAATGTTTGTTTAGAAAAAACACATAATTTTTGGGTGAACTATTCCTCTAAAGCAGCCTAATATACCTGCTTTTGCCATTTGTGTCAATAATGTAAATTAAACAGAAAGAAAATTACTCACTGACCTTGACTGAATCGCTTTTGTAAAATAAGGTATATTGAATTTATACAGTGAAGACTCTAGAGTCAATCTGTAGTCTATTTATTTTATACAATATAATATTTATTATTCAGTGCTTTAAGTGTTTGTAGGTCAATTTCTTTGTTCTATTGTAGTTTCACGACTGTTTAGTCAAGTCAAGTCAAGTCTGCTTTATTGTCAATTCTTCCACATGTACAGTACATACATACAGAGAATTGAAATTGCGTTACTCTCAGACCCCCGGTGCATACAGATAACACTAACAATAGAGCCTAAAAATCTAGATCAAATATAAAATATAAGATACAACTATACAATAAAGGGAATGTAAAAAAGACATATAATAAAAAATAAAAATAAAGTTAAATAAAGCAGCACAAGGCACATGGCAGATAGAGTCTGATTAAAGTGACAAAAGGGCTCAAGAGCAGTTATTTTATTTAAACTGACTGATGAGGTGGTAGAATGACATCAGTTCCATGGTGAATGAGGTAGTGAGCAGACCTATGCTGCACAAAGTGACTGGTGCATGCCATCGTATGTTGGGAGGGGGGTGGAAGGACCTGGGGATGTGGGATCTGGGGGGTGGTGGGGTCTCATAGTTCAGTGGTGCCTGGGGCAGAAGTTCAAGTTCGGGAGCGAGTTCAGCTTCCTGACAGCCTGATGGATGAAGCTGTCTTTCAGTCTGCTGGTCCTGGCTTGGAGACTCCGCAGTCTCCTCCCTGATGGCAGCAGACTGAAGAAGCTGTGTGACGGGTGAGTGGGATCACCTGCGATGCAGAGGGCTTTGCGAGTGAGACGGATTCCGTAAATGTCCTGGAGGGAGGGGAGAGAGACACCAATGATCTTCTCAGCTGCTCTCACTATGCGTTGCAGAGTCTTCCGGCAGGACGCGTTGCAGGCGCCATACCACACAGTGATGCAGCTGGTCAGAATGCTCTCAATGGTGCCTCTGTAGAAGGTGTACATGATGGGGGGTGGGGCTCTGGCTCTCCTCAGTTTGCAGAGGAAGTAGAGACGCTGTTATGATTTCTTGGCCAGTGCTGCGGTGTTGTCGGTCCAGGAGAGGTCCTCTGTGATGTGCAGACCCAGGAACTTGGTGCTGCTCACTCTCTCCACAGTCGCACCGTTGATGGTCAGAGGAGCATGCTGAGTGTGCGCTCTCCTGAAGTCAACAACAATCTCCTTCATCTTCTCTACGTTCAGAGAGAGATTGTTGTCACTGCACCACCCGGCCAGGCGGCTCACCTCGCTCCTGTAGTTTGTCTCATCCTTGTTGCTAATGAGACCCACCACAGTCGTTTCATCCGCAAACTTAATGAAGAGGTTGGAATTGTGTGACGGTCCAACAGCGAGTTGCATAGCGAAGTGTTGAGCCCCAGCTCGACCAGTTTGTGAATGAGCTGTTGAGGGATGATTGTGTTGAATGCTGAACTGAAGTCTATGAACAGCATTCTGACGTATGAGTCCTTTTTGTCTATATGTGTGAGTGCTGAGTGGAGGGCAGTGGCGATGGCATCATCGGTCGACCGGTTGGACCGATATTCAAACTGGAATGGGTCCAGGGAGGGGGGGAGGGCAGACTTGATGTGGTGCATGACTAGCCGTTCAATGCACTTCATGAGGATGGGAGTAAGTGCAACAGGACGGTAGTCATTGAAGCAGGATGGAGATGGCTTATTCGGGACTGGAATGATGGTGGTAGTTTTGAAACATGTGGGAACAACAGCCTGACTAAGTGAGATGTTGAAAATGTCTGTGAAGACATCAGTGAGTTCTCCTGCACAGTCTCTCAGTACACGCCCAGGAATGTTGTCAGGACCCGGAGCTTTGCATGCATTGATCCTGCTGAAGGATCTCCTCACGCTGTCTGGGGTCAGCGTCATCACCTGGTTGCCGGGAGGAGGTGGAGTCTTCTGTGCAGTGGAGCTGTTTTGTTTCTCAAAGTGAGCGAAGAAGGTGTTCAGCTCATTCAGCAGAGAGATGTTGCTGTCACAGGTCCGTGGTGGGGGCTTGTAGTCCGTAATGGTCTGTATCCCCTGCCACAGGCTCCGAGTGTCTCTGCTGTGGCTGAATTGATGGGCTATCCTCCTGGAGTACTGTCTCTTAGCCTCTCTGATGCTACGGGATAGGTTGGCCCTGGCTGTTCTCAGGCCCACCTCATCTCCAGCTCTGAATGCAGCGTTCTGCATCTCCAGGAGTCTGTAGACCTCCCGTCATCCACGGCTTCTGGTTAGCCCGGACAGTGATGGTTTTTGTGACTGTTACATCCTCAATATACTTGTTGATGTAAGCAGTGACAGTCTCTGAGTACTCCTGGAGGTCTTTGGTGCTATTGTAAGTGGCAGCCTGCTTAAACATATTCCAGTCAGTTGTGTCAAAGCAGTCTTGAAGAGCCTCTGACGATCCTTCCGGCCACACTTGAATCTGTTTTTGAACTGGTTTGGCGACTTTAATGAGCGGTGCGGTCTGTATGCAGGCATTAGCATGACAGTAAGGTGGTCTGAGGCTCCGAGGTGGGGGGGGGGGCTTTGTAAGCTCCTCTTTGTGTGGTGTAAACAAAGTCTAAAATGTTTTTACCTCTTGTTGGAAAGTTAATGTGTTGCTGTATTTTTGGAAACACACTCTTTAAGTCAGCATGGTTGAAATCCCCAGCTATGTTGAGAAAAGCATCAGGGTGTGCTGTCTGCTGCTCACTGATGTGCTGGTACAGTTCATTTAGTGCATCGTTCCTGTTGCAGTTGTTGTTGTTCGGGGGAATGTAAACCGAAACGAGCAGTATGGCAGTATATTCCCTCGGCAGATAGAACGGCCAGCACTTAATAATCATAAACTCCACCAGGGGTAAGCAGTGTTTGCAGATCACAACAGCATCGCGGCACCACGCATCATTGATGTAAACACAAAGCCCGCTGCCGCGGGTTTTTCCTCCCGCGACGAGAGCTCTGTCCGCTCGATAGCATGTCAGCTGATCGAGCTGAATTGCGCAGTCCGGAACGCTGTTGTTAAGCCATGTTTCCGTGAACACAAAAACACAACAGTCTCTTACAGTCCTCTGAGTTGAACGTAGTAATCGGATGTAGTCCAGTTTATTGTCCAAAGAGCGTACGTTAGCCAGTACGATGGTGGGGATAGATGGCTTGTGTGGGTTAGCCATTAGCCTAGCCCGGATACCTCCACGCTTACCCCTCTTCTGCTTTCTCTCACGCTGCCTGTGGCACCTCCGCTGTGGGCGAGATGCAACAGTGGGGGTTGGTCATGATGTAGGTGTACGGAGTAGGGAGAAGGGCCGGGGGCTGGTTGTTGTTGTGCGTGGTTTGAGTTTAAATATGTGGTTGTGGTTCTGCCGACATCCAGCTGAAACTCACGACTTTATGCACGCTTAAAGACAGGTAGACGTGATGACAAGGTACAAAAACACTGCGACTCAAGACAAAAAACACGAAAACACCGTTCTGTCGGGACAGAGAGAAGCCACTGCGTGTGGACGTGCCTCCATCTTGGATTTACTTGTCTTCAGTAAGTTTGTTTTTACGTAGGCTAGTATTTATTTAATTTATTTATTTATTTATTGAGATATTGAAATTGATAACAAGAACTATGAAATTGCAATGCATCAAAAATTTTGATTGGATAAAAATCCAATTTAAAGCTACATATGTCATTATTGTGATGGGGGGCCCTGCAGTAAGTCATAGTTCCAGGGCCCAGTGAGGTCAGACATGAAGTGTCTAAAATAAATGTGCACAGTTCAGCTGAATGATGAAATTTACTTTGACTGTATGCTTTGCACAATATTAACAAACTGTACACTAAAAACAAAATAACCAGAACATTAACAATAACTGATAGAGCTTGTGGTTTATCTGTCAATCAGATGTGCTCTTGGCCACTGATCTATGTTTGTGACGTTTTCTTTTATAATTATCATTGGGTGATAGAAATGTTTTTTAAAATTTTTTATTTTAGATGGAAATAAGATCAAGGCCCTAGATCACGTCATGATCTATTCAGTCGTGCAGAGCTCAAAATTGTGGACAAACCAGTACCACCGTAAAATAACCTCTGAATCATTTTTTTTTTTTTTTTTTTAAAACCAGTTCCACTGTAAAATTACGTATCAGGAAACTAATCAGACTTCTAATCACTTTTAGCAAGCATGAGGGAGGCGAATGGTAATAATAATCTTTTATCTCACAACTAATTACTGTAGCTACGGCTTTCAGCGAGCGAGGTGAATGGTGCTTCTCAAACGGAAGGCTGCATCCTAAAATTCTGATGATCAGTACCAACTCATTTTCTTTCAGTTTATCTTCGTGAATTTAAATGTGTGCAGCCTTCGTAGGATGCAGATTTTCTTTTGAGAGACGCCCATAGATAAGCTTTGTTGAACTGAAAAAGGCTCTAAATGAGGAGTCGATTCCGCCTGATGAAATCGATTTCAACCTTTGCAATCGACTCTCGATTCCCAACGCCTCGGAATCGATTCTTTACTGCATTACATTACTTTTGCGTTACTTTGTTGAAAATTTAAAAGTAATACAATAATTAACTAGTTACTTAAATAAGTAATCGGATTACTTAATTTTAACCTGATTACCCCCAACACTGGTTAGTACCTGTTGGTGGCTTGATTATTAAAGAGATAGGCCTAGTTCACCCAAAAATGAAAATTCTGTCATTATTTACTCACCCTTATGTCGTTCCAAACCCGTAAAACCTCCGTTCATCTACAGAACACAAATTCAGATATTTTTGATGAATTATGAGAGCTCTCTGGCCCTAGGGGTGTTGAAATGAATCGCTACAATGATGCAATAATAGAACATAATCGATAATAGCCTTCTGATGTCATTCGCATACACGCTTGTCACACGAGTATTAAAAATGCACTCCCTATTTTAATATTTTAAATATTACGCTACAGACAATCGCATAGCGGGCTTCAATGCACAGGATATGCACTGTGAGACACGTGCATATTGCTTGACTGTGCTTCCATTCGCTGTTATTTTAGGCTATTAGTTTAGATATGCTTTAATTTCTGCCATCTGGAATGCAATAGCTTATGTATTAGATGCACGAAACTCACGTACTGACAGACTTTCACATGCGCTTTGTGCTTGTTCTGAAGCTCGCAGCGGCTAAATGCACTTGACTTGCATCTACTTTTATGATGTATGAAATTGATGTAAACAATCAGTTATGGTCTTATGAGTACGGTGCCCGTAAGGTGACCTGTCCGGTTCGGTTTAGTCATGGCCACGACATAATAACTTGTGGGAACGTGATAATATATCTTGTCCATGAGATATTCATTTGAGGGAATGTCATATTAACTCGTGGGAACATGATATTATGTCATGGCCGCAAGATTATTTTGTTGAGGGAACGACATCCATTTCTCGTGGCCACGAGTTTAATGTGTAAACAAACCTGAGCGACCATAGCAACCCGGGATTATCAGAGATGGATTTATTAATATTTTATTTTGAATTATTATATTAACCTTAGGCCTTGGCTACCAGACTGTATTATATGCAATAGTCAGCATTCAAATTTATCTTGAATAAATGTTACATAAAGTGCATAATATAAAATAGGCCTACAAGAAAAAAAATTATCCATCCTACAGTCTTGTAAGTCCATTAACTGATAGTCTTTTCCCCGTAATATTTGTATATTATAATTATTATTATTATTATTATTATTATTATTATTATTATTATTACTAGCCTATTATTATTGGTTATATTTTTATATTTAACATAATTATTTTTATCATAATAATGTTATTTTAATCATAATCGAATTGAATTGTGAAACCAGTGCCAATTCACATCCCTAATAGACAGTAATGTAATTAACACGATCAAGGTCCAGAAACGTAGAAAGGACATCGTTAAAATAATCCATGTGACATTCAAGGTCCAGATGTGTTTTTATGAGATGGTTAAATTTTTCCTTTTTGTGTGTGATTAATGTGAATACATTTGCTTTATTCAACAATTTGTCTCTTCCGCATCACCCTGGCACCATTTTGGAGAGTATCATATATACGCTGTGCCACATGGATACGTTGTTTTCGTTCAGATCAAAGTGTAAACAACATTGAAAATGCATCCGCATGGCACAGCTGAGACAAGACAGCATGCACTGTTTGCATTCAGTAGATACTCTCCAAAATGGCGCCAGGATAACACGGAGGAGACAAACTGTTGAATAAAGTCATTGTTTTTCTTTTCTTACCAATGTCCTTGCTATGTTTCTATACCTTGATCATGGTATTTATATTGCTGTCTATAGGAGGGTCAGCTCTTAGAGCTCTTAGAATTCATCAGAAATATCTTAATTTGTGTTCCAGAGATGACATGGTTCAAATGATGGACATGACACCAAGTTACAACTTTTTAGTAAAAGAGTTTTGACTAGCTAGTTAGCCTTTAATTTCTCCGATGATGCATCATACTGCATTGGTTGAGCAATGAGTTGGAAACGCACCCCAGGGTATTTTCCTTGCCTTTGGCCCAAGACACTGAATAGGCTCCAACATCCCTGCAACCCTACATCATCGTATGATAATCCGAATGCGTTTCCTCTCTTACATTATGAGGGAACAAAGTCAATCTAAATTTACATAAACTAGGTCTTTCAAACCAGAGATCCTGTGTCTGTTTGATTTGACATACGGCAGCTCTCTAGTTCACAACTTCATCACTTTTACCAAGCAACCACACTGTAAATAGCTGTGTATACCCTGGCAGAGTGAATTACAGGGTAAAAAACGTATGAAGGAATCTGCCCTGTAACACAGTAAGACGCCACATCAGAGGAGACCAACAGTGACGTGGGTGGGGAGCTCAGGGCTGATGAATGCTGATCCATTAAGAAAATGTAAAGCAGAAATGTCAGTCGGGATAAGACATAAAAAGAGTCATTTTACAGCTACCTCTTTTTCCCATTCTAACCACCCTGTGTTTAAAGCCTGGAGGCAGAGGAAATATTCGCAGACCAGACTGTGGTTATTATGTCATGCGGCTTTTAGGGATTTCCTAAGCTCTGTATGTTCAAGTGGTATTACTCTTAACATCAGCGAGCTTAGAGGTGCTGGAAATGAAGATTTGTATGTCACATAGTTTTATCCTGTAACAAAATCATTTTTGTCTCAAATGTAAAATTTGAAGAAGAAGAAGAAAAAGAAGGGGGTTTTGACCAGATTCTTGCTAAAGTATTAAATGTTTCTGTATTCAAAAGTATCTGTCAAATACAGTGTTGTGTTGTGATTTTGTTAATGGGCCAAAGGATTATTATTTGAAACTTTTTTTGCTTATAATTTATAATGAATTTTGTATTAAATTAGAAAAACGCAAAACAGAAGCAATTTCTATTAGTCGGCCCCACTGTAAGTATAATCTCATGTTACAATCTTTGTCATATTTTGTAAATAAAATAAATTCTGATAACAGGCCAAAAGGATTATTTGAGAAATGGACAATTATTGTAGCTCATCTGATTGTACTGTATGCGATATTGAAATGTGGATTAAAGTAAACAGTGGAAACAGTGGAAACATTGTAAAAAGTAATCTTCAAAAAATAATGCAATTAAGAAAAAAGCAATATATGCAAATAATGTATTTATGATATAGATGTCATAGACATGACTTTATGCTCACAAATTAACAATACAGCACTTTTTCTTGGCATTTCCTTACTGTAAGTGAACACAAAACTGTAATAGCTGAAACTGTAATATGTTTTATTCTTAGATTTTTATCCACTGGAAAAAAAGGAGTTCACCCAAAATATACATTCTCAGAACCTTGAGTCACTTTAATACAGGCTATGTTCAAAATGGAATATTAACATACTATTTGTGCAGTATATAAGCCTGCTTTGCTGATGCCTTATACTGTATTGTATATATATCATTCTCAAAAAGAGGCATTAGTAAATTACAAATTAAGAAATTCTACAATTCATGCTTATTTTCAGCTAGACTTTTCACTTAAATTGTTTTGCTGATTATTATTTATATTTTTAAATATTTTTTAATTTTGTGTCAAATTAGAAAAAAGCAAAACAGATGCATTTTCATAGTGCTCTTAGACTTTTTTTTCAGTCTGTTTTAGAATATGCCTTATGGTAGCCTTAAAGCATGATAATTAACCAAAATATAATAATAAATTAACACAAAGGGGACTTTGATGGGGTATTGGAATGGAGTTTAGAGTTTAGAATAGAATTTGGAGATATCTTTTTTTTTTTCTTTTGTAGATAATTAAGATTATTAATTGATTTGAATTTTAACTTTGAAATTCAAACCCAGTATCAAGAAACAAAAGTAATGGAAACATTTCTGAACATTTTCTGATCTTCAAAACATGTAACAAACAGAATTTGTCTTAGTTAAAATATGTTAGACAGTTCATTTTGAGAATAGCCTATGCGTAATACACTATTATGCAAACACTTATTTTTGAATTTTGAACGTAGAGCTCTAGCACTTACT
This sequence comes from Cyprinus carpio, assembly GCF_018340385.1. Taxonomy (NCBI): domain Eukaryota; kingdom Metazoa; phylum Chordata; class Actinopteri; order Cypriniformes; family Cyprinidae; genus Cyprinus; species Cyprinus carpio. The sequence goes on from NC_056609.1 coordinate 1,942,637, forward strand.
GTGAGTTTTAGCATCACTGTATTTGATTGTATCAGACTGCACAGAAAAGTTACTTCTTGCTTGAAATTCATTTAAAGAATGACATTATGAAATTCTGCAAAGGACTTTCAGAGAAGGAGAGTGATGTTAATTTGGTTAAAACATTTCTATCTTGTTTTTTAATTGTATTTTTCCACTCTCTACCTGCCAAGTCCATTACAGCATGGTTTCTGAATTTGAATTGAGGTAGCAAACAGGATGTATAATTGTAATTTAAAACAGTGTTTCAGGAAGTAGAATTAAAATTCAAAGAAACTAAATTATAAATTATGCATTATGCATTGCACTGTGTTGTGTTTGAGGGTTAAAGGAAATGTTTGTAAATTAACAGTTAATTTCTTGGAAGAAAATCATCAGTACCTTTCCCATTTTTCTACTTTTTTTTCACTTTGTATATTTAATTTATTCAGTTATTTCATTTTTTTTTTTTTATTTTAATTTATCTAATTTTTAAATTTTTTAATTTTATGATTTTAAAACTTTAATGATGTAATGACAAAACATTTAAAGACTTATTGCTTAATGAATTCGACCTATACAATGCTGAGAAATTATTTGTTTATTAAATAAGTCATAATTGCATTTCTTTAAATTACAGTAGAGTTATTTCCTCATCCTCCCATTCTAATTCAGATTCCAATTAAATATCCCCCACTGTAAAAAGTGGTAACCTCCCTTTAAAAAGAATTTTCCCCCTTATTTAACCCATAAAAATAGTTTTGAAGGTATAAATAATGTATTCAGGTTGATTCAGAGATGTTTTTTTTTTTTTTTTTTTTTTCAGATTTTACCATTTGTAGGTTACTTTTTTCTTTCAGGGTGTGGACAATTTAATTCAAATGAACATTCAAATGCAGAATTTTGCCCAAGCCCTATTTACAGATACAACCACATGCACATGTACTTAAAACCCACAAACGCAACAACTTATGATTTTGAACTCCTCCTCTACATATTGCTTTGCAAGGTTACAGGCTTCTGCTGCAATCTTTAAACACACACACACACACACACACACATTCTCTCTTTCTTTAAACATCTGCTGTGACAATCCACAGGACAGCCGGGGCATTGACGTCAGAGACAGGCCTATGAAAAAAAAAATGGGTCCCTGGAGGTTTGAGGGAACTTATACTCGTCTTCACAGCTAGTAACTATTTCAACAACGATGATAAGAGGCAAGCATTTAGCCCCTATTTACACAGCGCCTGAAAAGAAAACCCCAAAATGCATCCAGACTACAAAGACATGCATGACGGTGCTTTCATACACACACTGTTTGTGGTTTTCGTATTATTTATGTTCTAGTTTCATCTAATCGTGACTGTAATTTTTCCCTGGACAGTTTTGTCTTTGTAAATAAGCTCCACATTGCTGCCTGCGATGTCCGAGTTATCCTTTATGCAACAAAAGAAAAGCAAGGCTAGATAACCAGCAAATACAAATAAAACCTTGTTTTTTGAAATGCATATAGCTGGTACTCTATGCAATTCTGAAGCCGTTCAATCTCACCCATCATTGGTTAAATGAGATTCACTGACGTAGGGTGATGCATATTGAGATTAGAGTGACGTTAGGGCAGCGTTATAGTCTTGCGTGAGCAGTACCGTAAAGAGAATATGAGCGGAAGGTGCCACAGTAGCAGAGCATGGGGGAGACGCCACATGCATGTCTGTCAGCCCACCATCATTAAACCGATCTAGGACAGGACCAACCTCAGCATTTGCATACTAAAGAATCTTCTCTTTCTGACCAAAAGAATACTTACCTTTTAAATATTTGTCACAATCAATATGATTCATTTTTCTTGGGGTTGTTTTTTTTATATATATTTGGGCCAGTAAGCATCCGCCTAGCAACCACCAAGAATACCCTATCAAGTGCAGTGAGTTTTGGAAACAGTGATACTGTGAAACTTTGCCACATTGACACTGTTTCTGAATTAAATTAAATCAACACTGAACTCAACTGAGATGAATAAGGTCACTATTGTTCTCTCTAGAGTGGTTTTACAGCTGAAATGTAATTTTACTCATAATTTATACATTTTGCAATATTATTTTCCTGTTTATTATTTTTGCTACACTCTGTATTATATAAAGTGCTATATAAATAAATGTTACTTAAACTGACCACTATAATATTTTCAGTAACACTGAAAAGTTAATGTAACATTCTGTAGTTATGCGTTGCATGTACTTACTGTAGTAATAACAGTAAATTATGTATAACTACAAGCAACTAACCATAACCCAAATGTACATTGTTAATTAATATTACTCAGTACTTATTTGTGTAATTACACAGTAACAATGTCACCTTAAAATAAAGATAACCATAAAAAAATCTAATTTTTGTATTTACTCATGCAATAAACAAAAAACAGCTAAGGCAGACAAGAATAAGACCCCAGGAGTAAAAGGTGAAACAAGGATAAAACATAAACCATTTGTTAAGTAAAGATGGTCAATGATTTAAATGAATGCTGTAAGGCCTGAAAGTGCTGTTAGGTTGAGCTGAAGGCTGCAGAAAGCTCATGAATCAAAACACCATCTAAACATGTAAAAAAAAAAAAAAAAAAAAGATGGAAGGGAGGGTGTTTATCTGTATCAGAGCTCTATCCGATACAGCGGCCGGGTCCAGCACCAGACATTGTTTCTGCCACACCACCTATTCTGTCCCCCACGCTACTGAACTGTCAGGAATTATTTGCTGCAGTATCTGGTGAAACGCCACATACACACTTGTAGTCAAAACGTGCAAAGCAATGTGAACATAGAATGGAATAGTAGTGTTCCAAATGTAAAAATCTCAATTAATTTATTGTGTAAGCATTCATGACAGACCAACCGAGAGCTCAGAGGTTATAAAGCAATGACATATGCTTTTGTAGAAGCTATATGACAGTGTTATTTTATTGTTTATTTTTTTATCTGGTAACACTTTAATATAGGGACCAATTCTCACTATAAACTAGTGTCTTATTAGCATGCCTATTATTAACATATTGGCTGTTTATTAGTACTTTATAAAGTATTAGTACTTTATAAAGTACATATTCTGCATGATCATAATCTACATCCCCAATTCTACCCAATACCTTAACTTAACAGCTACCTTACTAACTAAGTCATCTAATTTATTGTAAGTGATAACATCTGAAAAAGTATTATTATTATTATTATTATTATTATTATTATTTGCAAATTTTGTACCACAATGTTACCATACAAAGCATATGTTAGTTAGATTGACAAAAGCTTTTTACAGTGTATGCACAGCTAATGCATTGTTTTAAAATCTCCAACTCTCTTTGTTGCTTTTCGTCTTTGGCCATTTTCTCACTATGCTTCTGTCTCTTTGTGTCTTTTTCCATGCTGTTGGAAAGCGCAAATCCTAAGTGATCTTGCTAACTTGGCTAAAGCCAATGAAAATAAGAAAGGGCTTTGTGGCACATTGGCTTCATTAGGCAAGTCGAGTCTGAGCATTGGCTTTCATTAGGCAGAGTCGGACTCCGAGTTCGAGTCTCGGGCCGGCAGGAAGTGGGTGAGTGCATCATGACTTAGGTGCCCAAAGGATCGAAACCCCAAGCAGCATAAAAATGGCTGCCCACTGGGGGCTGTGCACTCTCCACTTCGGATTTAAATGCAGAGCACGAATTCTGAGAGGGTCACCATACTTCTGTCACTTTTTCCATACACTTCACTCAAAGGACGGAGGAGGGGGGGCTTGCCTCTCCCATTTTAAAGAGCTTCTGTGCTTTTCCATACAGACTCCAGGAATATTGTATCAGTGGTCTGAAGGACAAAAAAGAAGAAGCTGCTTTCTTTAAGTTCAACTCAGTAATGAGAATTTTCACACCACCGAGTTCAGCTTAGACCTATGACGGCTGAATGTCAGACGATTCTTATAATCAATCAGCCCAGAACACCTGACACTGTTTTCCCTAAACATTCCCTGTCTACGTCACTGTGACACACTCTGAGGACAATATGGAGGATGACACACACACTTATACACCCGCATGTGACATCCATTGAGACCAGTGACCTGAAATTTCAGAGAGGCCGTTCTGAACCTGAATCATTGCCCTCATTAACTCCAAGAGCTGATTACGCTGATAAATATGACCCACGTCACCATCTCCTGGGCTCTCGTGAAGAGGCAAAAACACAAATGATGAAAAAATAAAACAAGCGCCGAATTTAGGCACTATATATTCCACACTGTGGTCTGCTGACGTCAGTGAGGGACGACTAAAAGGGCTCACTGTGCTGTAACACCAGACCTCGCACAATTATGGCTCCACACATTCTCTTTCTTCACACTTCTTCTTAAGCATGTGTGACCGAGCACACATACACACGTAACACACCCCTGTTCATTGAAACACGCATTATGCTCTTTTCATGTCTTCTTTACTACCCTCTGTAGAGTTCATTAACACAGCACATACAATAGTTTTGGATCGTATAACAATTACAAAACCATACAATCAGATAATTTAATTTGTTGTTCTTTTTTATCATTCTTCGATTTAATTAATAAAAAAACACACATCTACAACTACTGATATGAAAACATGATATATAAAGTCCAAAATAGAAAATGCTTTTATTTAGCATTTTCTTGTGTTATTTGTTTCATTGCAAATTGTATTATTAGAATATACACCAACACACACTAAACCATTATTTATGCCTTTTAGCTTACTCAGTTACTAGCAGTTTTTTAAAAACAGCGTACACACTAAAAGTTGTACTTGAGGCAAATGGTTTGTACTTGTACTTGAGGTACTTGATTAATGGTTTGTTACAGTAATCAAGAATTGGACCATTGTTCTCTACATTAGACAACTCATTCAGAATGAACAGCTCATGTACAATTTGGGAAACACTTCTATTTACAATTTTAAAAATAAAATAAAAATAGCTTACACACAGCTGCTAGTTTTGAATGATGTGTGTAATGTGTTTAGAGTTTTTCAAAAAGTTTTACAATAGCAAACTGAGTTTAAAGCAGGTAATGTATACAGTATAATAGTTTTGCAGATTTGGTCAGAAGATTATATAGGTATATGAGTGAATGAATTCACTGAGTGGGCCTTAAGTACCACTTTTAATGTCTAAGCAATTTAAAAAAAAACTTTCAGCTTATTTACTGATTATCTACACCTAATGATCATGTGTAAAAACATTTATAAATAATTTGTTCACTTACTAAAAAACAAATTTGTTTTTAGCTTTGAGTATGAAATACATTATTTTTTACCCCTTTGCATTTCTTTTTATAGTGTAAATATGCCTAATTTCATCACTTAGAAATCAAACCCAAAAGCAAATAGTGTCATTATACAGCTCAAGTCAGTTCAGTGTTGATTAGTTCAGTTCAAAAACTGTAAAATTCATCAATCATGCATACACACTGTATATACAGTGTATTTTTTCACTAATATGAACATGTGAGTGCTATGACAAACTCCACTGTGAAATAGAGAAAAGAGCTAGAGAAAAGGAGCCATAGTTTCAGAAAGCAATTATACACACACACACACAAAAAAAAACTATAAAAACAACAACAACAACATAATCTTTTGTATTTGTAAATGTGTAAATCTTTTAAATTATCTTTTAATACAAGCTATATGCTTATTAAATTTTGGAACAAATAAATATTATTTTGTGTTACCGTTACTACAATTTTAACTTTTTCTTTTAATGAGTGATAAATTATTCTCTTCAGGTATCAAGGTGATACATTTTGTTTATTTTGTACTGAACCCGGAACATTGCTTTAATTCAAACTCTTGACGTGTAGGTTTACACCTAAAACACTAAAATTAAAAGTTTAAGATTTATTTTACACTCTGTATTTATTCATCAAAATGATCAATTTAAAAGAAGTGTTTTCTATTTTGATTTATTCAAAAACAATTCCTATGTTCCAAGCTGAATTTCCAGCATCATTACTCCAGTCCTCAGTGTCACACAGTGTCCTTCAGAAATCATTCTGTTATGCTGATTTACTGCTCAAGAAACAGTTCTGATTGTTATCAATGCAGTTGTGCTGTTTCACTGTTTTGCGCTGTTTTCAGGATTATTTGATAAATAGGAAGTTTAAAAGAACAGCATTTATTTGAAATATCTATATTTTAATATCAATGTCTTTACTACCACTTTTAATAAATTGAATACATTCTTGCTAAGTAATAATGTGCCAAAATTGTTGATTCCTATTTCAGTGTATTATGTGGTATATATATATATATATATATATGTGTGTGTGTGTGTGTGTGTGTGTGTGTGTGTGTGTGTGTGTGTGCAACTATATACATGTATGAGGCTTTACAGTAAATGATAAATACTAGAATAACCTCTTTTCTCTTAGTAATTTTATCAGCTTTTTTCTCAATCTAAAAAACAGCTCACGACAAATCTTCAAGAGGAAGAGTCTGAGGCTGTCAGCAGCACTCAGCACTGTACGTCCTGCACAAAAGCATCTGTTTCCCTGCTTCACACACGAGTGATGTCATACGGCCTGTCAGGGGCCTTTCTGTCTGCTACAGGATATTTTGTGTACGCATAAGTGCTCTGAACAGAGACGTTGTACGGCCCCCTGTATCTTTCTTATGCTGGCTCACAAACCCCTGGAAAGTACATGGCATTCTCGTGGAAGGGTGCCGCGTTCTGTGCTTAACACAAACTTGGGTTACAGGACGATCTTGGAATAATGTTTTTATTCTGCAGCAGTGAATAGCCTCTGTCTAAGTTGAATTCCTCATGAAATTAGGCCAGCACAATAATTGCAATGAAAACACACACAGATAATGACTGTCCTGTTAATGCCATTAGGTGTTTCCTCAAATATGGGCACTTTTATGTTCCATGGGTTCATCTTGGAAACTTTTCACTTTGCCTTCAGCATTTATTTTTGCAACTTTCAAAATGTTCTTTTTATACAGAGATTTTATTATTTTACCACAGACCCAGATATTTAATCTTAAAATATGAAGACCCATTATTTAAAAAAAGAGAGAAAATTACATTGTGAAAGCTATGAAAATTGAAGCATAATATAAAATACTTATAAAAGGATATATTGTGTAAAAAAAATATTAACTCAAACTTTTAAGACAAATTTTTGTATGCTCTGGTAAACTTTAAGATTTTGGGCTATTTGGCTTTTCATTATATACTGTTTCAAACTAGCTGATAGAAAACATCCAAATCCACTTTATTTTATTTCATTTTACTATCTGCTTCTGAATATTTCAATTATTATACATATTTTTAAGGCGTTTTTTTTCTAAATGAGTTGCTTTTCTCTTTCATTGAGCCAAAAATCTCCCCTTCAGTAGCATTTACACCAAACATTACAGTTTTATTCTCATCTATATTCTTATTATTAAGGTTTATACAGAGGTGTTTGTTTATATATCATTTGCCTGATTTTATTTTTATCCTAAAACATGTGTGACGTCTGCTGATTTAGGAAGTGATAAAAAAGGTAAAAACCTTTGACTCTAATATGTCAACAAAATTAAAGGAGAATTTCTCATCTGCAAATGTTTGCAAATTAGTGCACATTTAATTAGATAATTCCTCATTTGTGCATTTAAACATAACATTTCAGAAAACTTTTGCAATTATTAATAAACAATCAATCAACTATGGTTTACCCTTCTTTACTCTATACTCTTCAATAATGTGGCCCAACTTTTTGGCTCTTGTATGATACATTGCTTGTGCATTTTTTCTTTTGTAATTCAACTTAGATAATGTGCTAAATAATTTCAAAAAGTAAATTTAATCAACTATTAATTTTTCGAATGTAGAGTATAAAATATGCAGATTCATAATTTAACAGTTAAACATGCAATATCAGTCAGATTAATCTGGAAAAACGTGTTGAATTTGAATCAGTTATATTTAAACAGACATTTTAAAACACCAAATGTTAAATGATAAATCTAATTAAAGTACAAATTGGTCAGAGGGCAAAAGATTACATTCTTCATTAAGAATATGGTATGGGTCAGATATTATTTTTAGGCTTCACTCAATGCAACACATATATTGTCATACATTGTTATAATGCGTGTACATATTCCTGTTTTAAAATAACATTCATTTTAAAATAGAAAAGAATAAAAGAAATGTATATTAGACCAGTGTTTACCCCTACAAACCCATAAGCAAAGCTCAAATATGACACCAAATGTGGTCAGACATGGCAGTGTTTTAACAAATATTGTACTGGATATCATTAAGTATTATTATTAATACTATTTAGTTTACTAATCAGCTAAATTTAATTATATTTTTCCTTTCCCTTTATTGAGACACCTAAGCTTGACTGTCTGTTACAAGGTTTGAACAGTTCTGGATACAAACGTATCTGCCATTGTACTATTGTAATGAAAAGAGAAGTTTAACAAGTTTACACAAGACATATCCTTTTTATTTCTATATTTCTTGACTACACTGAATTTTAATTTATTTTTGTAAAAGATACTAACGTAACAATATCTAAATCTTTTCAAGTACCCCTGGAACATACACCTGGTTAAGAGTGTCATAACCCATTTTGTCTGAGCTTGTTTAAGTAGAAAATATTAAAAGAGAATATTTAAATTCAAATAGAAATATTACAACTAGCAGTATATATATTGGTGGTAACCAAATTTATTTGATCAGAATAAGTATTTGGCTATGATTCATCACCATACCTCACCTCTTCTTTCAATGCATTCTATTTCAAAATGGTAAACAAGCAGTAAACAGTTTAATGAAAGTATACAGAAATAAATGAGAAACATTTGCAAATCAAATTATAACGCAATCGTGCTGATTTGAATAAAAACGACTGGTAAAACTGCGATTGATACAACTCACTTTACGTTACAGCCATCATTGGTCTCCACACACACACACACACACACACAAACACACACACATGCATGTGTTGGGTTTTCATGTTTTATGAGAATATTCCAAGGGCTTAATGGTTTTTGTACAGTACAAACTGTATTTTCTATCCCCTTACCCTAACCTACCCCTCACACTAAACTTTCTATTTTTAGATTTTCAAAAAAATTCGCTATGCAATGTGTTTCATGCATTAATTTTATCATTCACAATTTGTAGCCTATATAACTGATAATCATATAACATGGAAATGTTTTTGCATTCGCCATTTTGTCTCTGTGTCTGTCTTTTTTCTGTTTCTTTCTTTCTTTCTTTAATTAAGTTATATTTCATTGTTATATTATATTATTAGTCTTCTATATTTAGTTTGTGTGTGATAAGGGTGATGATGGATGGATGGCATTGTGAGCGCTGCTACAGTGCGAGACGCAAACCTTTAATGCCATCTAGTGTTTATAAGTATTAACTACGACTTATTTTTATTTATCAATTATTTATTTTCTTGGTAACGCTGCATCTATGGTTACAAAGAAAGAAAAAAAAACCTTATTGCATTATGTTATACATTACTAGTTTCTCATTTAACTAGCCTACCTTTTTTTTTTTAACTTTTTTATAATAGTTGAGGATATGCATTTACTGTCATTTTATGTATTTGTTGGTGGTGTTTTTATTCATACAAACATGTCTGTTCAGATCCACCATGCTGATATGCATTTATACCACTCAAAGTTTGGAATGTTTAAGATGTTTGAAATTATTTTCTTAATGCTCACCATGCTGGCTACATTGATGGCAAAGCTGAATTTTCATCATTGCTCCAGTCTTCAGTGTCACATGATCCTTCAGAAATCATTCTAATATGCCGATTTGTTGCTCAGAAAACATTTCTCATTATTTTTATTATGTTAAAAAGTAAGCATCAAAGGGCAACATGGTGGTCCAGTGGGCAGCACTGTCGTTTCACAAGAAGACCCAGCTGGAGTTGTTGTATTTGGAGTTTGTTTGTTCTCCCAGTGTCTGTGTGGGTTTCCTTTGGGTGTTCAGGTTTCTCCACAATCCAAAAACTTGCAGCATAGGCAAATTTGATCCCAAGCTGTGTAATGGGGAAGGTTGGAAAAAAAAAAAGACCTGGCAGCCTACCCCCAAAAAAATTGTGAACAGCCTCTTATATATGTCATGAAATGGCCATAAAATCACCAAATTTTCAGATATGATTGAATGGGTAATGGCTGTATAGATTCATCAAAATCCTGGAAAAGAAAAAAGTATCATGGATTCCACAAAAGTGGCAAAAACTGTTTCATCACTGATAATAATAATGTTATAATAAGAACCATTTTTAATAAATGAGCACCACATCAGCATTTAAAAAAAAAAAAATCTGAAGGATCATGTAACACTGAAAACGAAACTAATTATGCTAAAAATTCAGATGTGCATCACAGGAACACAATTTGAAAAAAACTGAAATATAAATTTTAATATTTCAGAATATTACTGTTTGTACTGTATTTTTTATCAAATAAATGCAGCATTGGTGGAAAACAAATCTTACTATATACATAACAATTTACATTTATAAAGTCACCATATTCCATTTATTAACCTTATTGCTATATATACAGTTATATATGTTTTTTAAAGTGTCCCTATTATGGATTTTTTTAAATTACCTTTCATGCAGTGTGTAAACATCCTGCAGAGTCTTAAATCTGAAAGTGCACCGTGAATAAAGTTTTTAGCTGTGTCCCAAACTGAAGTGCGTGGACTCCGGAGTGCGCATTTGAAGTGCGATTGCGTCACAGCGGCGCGATGAAGGCTGTCCCAAACTGAATGCCTTGTCCAAATACCCACACTTGCGGTCTTGGCCACTTGAGAGCGCGTGCGCTAGACAGGAAAACAATGCGCAAGATTGTCCAGATCTTAAAAACGCCAAAGCGCAGTGCCCTTAATGCACACTAAATCCACACTATCTCGAAGTATGTTAAGAGTCATAACATTTCCGTCACACGCTTGAGGCATTCGGCCAATCACAACGCGCTGGATAGCTGGCCAATCAGAGCACACCTTGCTTTTCAGAGGGATGAGCTTTGTAAAAATTATATATAAATTATATATTATATATTACATATAAAACATTTTTGCTAAAATTCATTGTGCTGTTGTTGTTAACAGACATGGTTTATATGCTCTTCCTTAGGATTGCAAGTGTCCTGGGATAGGTGAGGGAGTGAGTGGAAGCTGGTGGAGCTGCTCAGGGAGGACATCAAACTCCAGAGAGAGACAGAGGAGAGAAGAGCACAGGAGAGCAGGGAGAGAATGGAGGGGCTGTTTTCTCTTCTTGAGAGAATGCTTAACAAATACATTATTTATTAGCCATTCCCTATTAGGCAAGATAAAGCAGAGGGGGAAAAATGGGTACATTAAAGTGTTTTTTTTTTTTTTAATTCATTTTAAAAGTCACATTGTCAATGAAACAACCTAATTTCTGTAGTTTATTTTTGTGATGTAAGTTAAAGATGAAATTACAAAAATGAATAATGAATAAAAAAAAAATTTAGTGTATATTATTTGTAAATGAGCCTGAGTACTTTCTGTACATTTTGCATTTTTGTTTTGCATATTCACGCGTAAATAAAAAAGAAGTAATTATGTACATTGTTAATTTTTTTTAATGTAGCTTATAATTTTTTCACAAAACATTATTCTATATGTTTATTATTTTGTCCTGAAAATAATTATTTTTTTTACACATTGAAATAAATTGTTGTATACATTACTGAAACTTTTTACAACTATTTACAACATAGCTTAGGTTTAACATCAGAAAAACAACATCAGTTTTGAGCCCAGCCCTGCCTCCATGTGTTCTGGGTCTTCAGGAGGTGAATCTCTTGGTGAATGGCCAGCACCTCCTTAGCGACTCGGAGGACAATGCGGTGACAGTGGAACGAGACACGTCAAACACTCTGGAGATCACTCTGTATGATGTACCACTGGCAGACAGAAAAAAAACACAAGGGTCTGGATTGTGGCACCCCATCACTGTTGCCGTTCATTTCTCAGAAGATCCAGCAGCACTGTCAGGGCCTCGCTGCTCAGCCAAAAACTGTTAAAAACCTGTCCAGCACTGCCACATTCAGCTTTATCCTGCAGTACAGGGGTCGGGTCTGATTTAGGGAAAGAAGGAAAAGAGAAACTGTTTAGAGCTATGACAACGTAATTAGTAGAAGAAATATTGAGTTACTTTAATAAACGACTTTTAGTAACTACTAATACCAAATTGGGGAAAAACTACTAGTCATTTATAACCTTAGCTAAAGGGATAGTTCACCCAAAAATGAAAATTCCAAACCTGGAACAGCTTAAGGGTGAGTAAATGATTACAGAATTTTCATTTTTGGCTGAACTATCCTTTAACTAAAAGTATTATCTTGCATACTCTAATATACTTAAGGTATTGAGAGTAAAAGTAAAGGTTTTGTTCTGAAAAAGAATTTGTCAGGATGGTTTGGCATTAATATTACTGCTGCACTGATGTGTATGTTGCATTTTACTTCAGAATATGTTCAAGGTAATTAAATTTAAAGCTACCTACTAAATATACGGTTGGGTAGTTTAATCTACAACAATGCATCATGCTGTAAAACACCATATTCTTGTAGTGTTGCTGTCCTGTGAGAAAAAAAAAAGAAAACTTAGTACTTCATATTTGTAAGAGTGTACTTAATGAATGTACTTCCTTACAGTCCACCTCTGATTATTTTGAAAATGAAAGTATCAACATTTTGTCAGAATATTAACAATTTTTTGCTAACTATATCAAAGGCTGCATCTGAAGGACTTGGACCGATCAAACAGAGCACTGTTCAGCTGCGACAGCTGACACTGAACACTGAGCTGTACAATGCTCTATTTTTTTTTTTTTTTTTTTTTATTCTGAGTTTTATTTTTTTGGTTAGTTGAATAAGAGATATGTTTTGTATACCTGTCCACATATGATCACCATGGTCAAGACAATAAACTATATAAAATCGCACCTTTGTAAGATATCAGTCAGCATTTGAACTGCTACAGTACCTGTGTGTGTGTATTTTGTAGTTTTTCAAATGTATCATTACATTATTCAAGTAAGCTCCAAGCCAATTCCTGCATTTAAAGTTGTAATCCGACAAAGGATGCAGCAAACCAGTGTAACTTACCTGGACTCGGTCTTGGCTAAGCCTGAGGTACATCACTGTCTCTTCCATTATGACGTAAAACATAAAAACAAAAATGAGCAATTCTGGCTTCACCTATCCTGGCAGGATTGTCCTCTCGTCTGCTCTCCTCTCACAACGTTGCTATGCAACAGAGTGCTAATCAGGAACCTCTGGTGTCGCAATTAGGAAATCCTGCAAAGGCGGAGCGTCCTTCATGCACTTCGGAGGGCCCTTCGTGGACTTCAGAGGCCTGGCCTTCAAAGTCCGTGGCCTTCGAAGTGTGCACACTCAACTTTGGGACACAGATAGAGTCTCTCAAAAGAAAGAGTCGACTCTGAATCATTGAAACGAGTCGTTTTTAAAACGAATCCCAAAACGTTTCATGTTGACGTCAACATGAAACATTAGCATTTTGCCCGCCCCCTTTTTGGTCTTTTTGTGTTAGTCTGAATGAAAATGCATATTTATTCTTTGCCACTAGGTGCCGCTTTTGGAGCGGTAAAAATAATGTACACAAACGCTGTACACAAAGCAGGATGGCGCTCACAAAAGCTGCTTTATTAGGCATTACAGGCAAGATGAAATGAAAATGAGACCAGTCGGACCAATCACCGAAGATTAGCATCACGCAAAGGAGAGGTTAGGAAAAATGAATCATTGAGCAAATCGTTTGGGAGTCATTGAGCAAATAAGGTAAAAATAAATGCATATTATAAGAAAGTCTTTTTTGACCTTGCATGCATGTCAACCTGTTGTGGGGACTCCCAAAACCAAAATATGAACCTTTCATTACCCATAATAGGGGCATTTTAAAACTTTTTAAGGCCTGTGGAGTTATGTAGTCTTTGTTAATTGTTTGTTTGTGAGATCATGATGGACATGAAGCACTGTGTACAAGCCTGCACAGTTACGCAGATGCCACGCTCCACAGGCTAAAGGAAGTGCCTGCTTTCCCGTTCGTGCTAGCCAAGGGAAACTCGCGTTCTGGCTCACACTCACAGAACGCGGCCAGCAAACCTGCTGCTGGGTCACACAGTGTGTGCAAACAACATGACAGTGCTCTCCCAGTCACCCCGAGAGAGGCCTGACCTTCACATGGATTTGACACAGCAGCACAGAGCCATGCTAGCAGCAAAGCTGAGCGTTGGTTTATTTGGTGTAGGGATTAATATCAAAGATGCTTATGGTGATTTTTGTAAGATGCATGCAGCAAACACAATATGAATTAGGATAAAACATTTCCATGTAAAAAATGTGAGAGGCTTACATTCTTAAAAGGCTCACATCAGTTCAGTGCACTGCATCCATAGACAGCTATGCTAATATGATGCATATAAATGCAATGTGTTGTGATGCCATGATACTATGAAAGAATCCAGTGTTTATAATGTATTCAAGCAATTCTTGACATTTCGTGCTTGACAAGGAATGATGGAATTCATGCTGTGGGAGCCAAAGTAGGCTCCTATGTGCTTTCTTGTACTCCACCTCCAAGTCGTTCTCTTTCTCATGCATGCCATGTGGTCTTAAAATACAGCAGTTTACTCAAAAGTGTTAGGACTCTGACAGAATAACGTAGCTGTATGACAAAATTCAGTGCAAAATCCATACCAGTTCACTTCTACTTATAGTCTATATTAAATACTAGTAGTTTTAATGCAGTTGCAATGTATTTTTGCTGTTACTATATCGGACAACTATATGATGAAGATGTTTGTGAAAGTGTGTGATTGGAAGTATGAGTTATGTGATTTTGCATGCAGCAAGAGGCGGGTTTTTGAAGTCAGCATCTGTGTTTCCTCTCACTCCTTCATCACTCTGAGCGGGTTTCTCTCGTGAGTGAGTAAATGGAAAACATGTAGTGGAGCTGGAACTGAGCGATCACAGAACATTATGCCACTCGACTCCTGTATGCTGCTCGAACCCCAGCTTTCAGTCACTGAATTGCTTGTTGACAAACAAAGATTGATGCTGATCATCACAATCAGTACAACAACCTTCTTGCCAAAAATGTGATTGGAAGCTGTAAAATAAAGTTTCCAAAAAGCAATCATACAATGCTTGGCTTGTAACATTATTACTAAAAAGACCTGGCAACCACAGTTACATGCGATTTACTTTATCTACACTCCTGTCAGTCCATTTGTTTTCTAATTTCAAAATGTCCTTATTATATTACTAATACAAAAGGTGGTTAAAGTATCAATAATTTCTGCCTACTGGATTCAGAGGAACATATCTGGGGGAAAATAAGAGGTACATTTTTGAAATACTGTTATGTTTTGGCTTGTACCTTCTTGGGGTCTCTAAATGAGACCCCAGGTCAATCTCAACAATGGCTTTGAAATACTGCGTAAACTGCATGTTGTTAATGTATGTGCTGGTGCAGTCCAAAATTTTCTGAAATGACCCCACCATAAGAAGCCAGTATAAGGATGGAGGAATTAGCTCATACCTTCTTGAACGGAATCCTCGCCGCCGCCGCCACCACCGTCGTCTGGAGTTTTCCGTTTTTTTCTTCGTTGTTGGTGTTATGTTGTGAGGTTTTCTGTTTTGTGTTTTTTTTTTTGTCTAAAAGGGTATATGAGGGGGGGCGATAAGCACTCACTTGTCTGGACAAGCACATACAATTGGCAAGATGTTGACAGTTGAAATCTTCACAAAGCACGATCCCCATTCATTCAGGCGTCCACAGTTTCCAATTCTCTCCACTACGAGACAAACGCAACGCGAGCAAAAGTTGGCATGGTGCGCGAGTGATGCTGCTGCTAAAGCAATATGTGAATTACAAAATTAAAAAAAAAGGGGAAAAAATACCAAAAACCCTCAAATATGTTAAGCTTAGGGCTTAAAGCATAAGAAACACGCACGGATTTTCCTCTCACAAATGAGAGATGTTGCTACAAAAGTGATTTGCGCATCACGTGTTCCCGGGATTATACTGAAGCAGAAAAGCACGCATCCCCGACAGTTTGCAACTCAAATCGCGCTCGTCTCTTCGCAGAAGCACGAACACCCAGGGTGTTGTTGACCATGTTTTTGTGATACACATCAGTAGTAGCATTTTCAGATATGCTGGATATCGCAATAACCACTGTGTCCAGCTGCCAGTCAGTCGAGATCGCCTTACAGCTGGTGAACTTCTTGTGAAGGAGCTACAAAGACTCACCGTTGTCTGCCACTCAAGTCTGCGCAAAAACAAGGCTTATCTAGGGAGAGTTTCTTTTTTTCTGTCTGGGTCCAGATTAGAGCGCCAATAGACCAACAACTCGTCAAATAATGGACGGACAGAACAAAAAACTGTACCTTTGCTCTTATACAGAGATCATCTGTCCAGCGATGCATTAGCGATGTTCGCCTTATGTTGAGCACGCTCTTCTCAAAACTTCTTAGTCCGGTTGCTAGGAAACCGCGAAGTGACCAAACGTTCATGATTTTTGCGCTCTCTTGGATGTAAGTGGCTTAAACTTTGCGCAGAGGTAGTTTTCGTAGCTTTTCGAGCGTAATCGTTCTGTGTGTGTTTTGGTGGCACGAAACAGTTCAAGAGTTCTGTATAAATAAAGGCTCCATCATCAGCAGCAGCAGCATCAGCAGCAGGACTCTAGCGTTTCCATTTAAGAGACAGATGACGTCAGTAGCCTCCTCCGCAAATGCTGCCAATGCTACAGTTTAGATTGACTCAAATGATGAACCCTAAACCTGTGCTGGCCCCCAAAGCCAGAATTTGATAGAAAACAGTCCAAGAAAAGTTAAGCAAAGAAAGTTACCACCGGTCAGTTACTTTGTTTGCAGCACCGGGGCTATAATTTAAACATGTTTTAGGTCTCACGTGAGGAACTGTAGCCTACAGTAAATAGTTATTTTGAACTGATAACAGGTAGCCTAATGCTTAATCAGAACAAATCTTAAGGCAAGGCATGAATAATAATACAGTAATAATAAGGCAACACATGCACTCATAATTGCTACAGTTCCGAGTTTCTGCTAGACCCTCACTTTTTTTTTCTTTCCCAGAAAAACGCACAAGACATATTTATTAATGGATTTGCATGGCCAGTTGCGTCACTGCAACCAACGTCACCTCAGGATTTTAGTGGCGAGTAATGACAGCTGTCACAGCGTCACCTGAGCTGTTGCCATTTGTGTGTGTGTGTGTGTGTGTGTGTGTGTGTGTGTGTGTGTGTGTGTGTGTGTGTGTGTGTGTGTGTTTATATTTATTTTTATTTGTCTTGTTGTTGTTGTTGATATTGTAAGGATAACAATTAAGACATGTTCACCAGTTCAGTCAGCGTGAACACCTGTTGAGGCGCAAAGCAGCAATCATGTTTCAATAACTACGAAACTGCATATTCGTGCGTTTTAACAGGTGTGGCTTATTGTATGCGACTGTTGGGCAAATCATTTCTGATCTTTAGCAACAGTCTAGTCGGAGATACTATTCTGAAAATTAAAAAAAAAAAAAAAACTCTAATAAAAGCCACTGCAGTGTAAAGTGGACATAATACACATTCGTAACTCTAAATTTTGTATTTAACAGATTGCATTGTAATTTTCTGCAAGATGACTATCGCAGATCACTCTAGCACTGCGAGTGACGTGCGCCTTCAGTGTTTTCTATGGGCAAACAGGCTGCGAGAGCTCCCCCCATTCACTGCAGCTCTATTGACGTCAGAGCTGCTTGCGTCAATGCTCTCTCTTTGACAGAAAGAATTTTCCCCCCTTGGATCCTAATAGGATTATTATTGAAAAATGCCCACAGGCCTTTTCAATGCTAGTAAAACGACATTTTCTGCCTCTCGTTTGAAGCATTATTAAAATGTGAAATATAATAGGCTATTGAAATGTGAAATATAACTATAATGTATCTAGTCTGTGTGAAATATGTTCTAGATCCACATGTAGATAAGAAATCTACTATTCACAATATACAATACAATATATAAAATTAAAAACTAAGGCACAAAACATCAATACCTTATGAGTAAATGCCTTATGTTTTTCCAAGTAGGGGGTCAGCATATTTCCCCACCCCCCTTTGAGAGCACATTAGAAAGCAGAATTAATCCTTCCCGTGTTTGTGCAACAAAAAGCTATGAAGTCAATTGGGTTTTGAGGCTTGACTACTCTCCAGTGCTGCACCATACTCTTGTTTGCTATATTGACCAGTTCATAAGTGATTTGCAAACTAGCCTATCCTTTGTTCATAATTCTTAGCAGTAGTCTAATTAAGTTCATATTCTGAACATAAATACTACCCCACTGACTGCAGTTAATTAGTTAATTTCACAGATTTTCCAGACAGGCTTTCAGTCTGTTTATTAAGCCCAAAATATAATTATGTTTTTTATGTGGACGCTTACTATAAAGTTTCACCTTTGCCAATGTCTATGCTATTTCTCTCCAGAAATTATGAGCAATAAAAATGCTGTTGCGGTCTCAAATAGTTTGTTGTTGTTCTGTCTTTTTTCCCCACTGTGGTGGTTGGGTGCATGTGCAAGCTGAGCTTACAGAGAACACGCATTCAGAAAAACCTAATGTACATCACGCATATTTTGTGCATACTATGCTCAGTAGTAAACCATGCAATTGACCCTTCACAGGGAGTTTGATTGACAGACGATCTGACCAATCACAATGCCGAATCTGCTATTTTTGTCCAACAAACAAACCAGACAGGAGAGAAGATTAACATTGGTGGACTTCAACTTGAAAAATTGTGTGTATTGACGCCTTTCCTCAGTCGAAACAAGATACCTTCTGATGTTCATTCATGATTATTTCATACTATAACTAGGAAGAGATCAGTTCATGTGCCACTTGAACTGAAGTGCTACGGCAATCTGTCACAACACATTAAAGAGGCACAAAATGTTATTTATCATTTGAATTTCTTAAAAAAATGACAAAATTTGAAAGCTGAGATTTTGTTTCATACCTAATGTAACCTGCTCTGTCTTTTCTCTAGTCTCTGTCGGCATATTCTCAGTTTGCTCATTTGAGAGAGGATGTGCCTGTTCATTGGACAGGCATCCGCACAAGCCCTCACGTGATCGTCATGACTCCACACACATGCCGTGAGATTGTAGTTGGGGCAAATAATTGCCCAGCGCCAGCTCTGCCAACAGAAGGTGGGAACACGAACTGCAAATCCTAGTGGCTATTTAGAGTTTATCATGGAAAATGGATCGATCTGAAGCTCTTCGGTCCTCCTCACCTTCTCTACCTCCCCATAAGGAATGCATTCTGATGATTAGGCAACAATCTGGCACTGAGGTAGGTGCAAAAGATGCTAATGTATTATATCTTCTTGCTCCCCTCTCTCTCTTCAATGATACGCAACAATCAGAATTAGGATGCCAATGGGAAGAACCCCATTTAGTTTATGCAGGAGCTGACAAGGAAACTCCAATGAAGGAGGAGTTTCCTTCAAATACTCTTGTTACTATAGTATTAAGTGCAGCCAGGATTGTTGGCTTGCAGTCTTCATTGCCTGATCCAGCTCCTGTTGAGGGTGTCTGGGAAGGCATGGCACACACTAATTCTCCATAACATAACACATATCATATCATATCATATCATATCATATCATATCATATCATATCATATCATATCATATCATATCATATATCAGCAGCTTTGGCTGCTCTCTTTCAATTGACATGCGATGTGGAAGAGGTCATGTTTTGGCTATTTTATGTCATAGACAAATATGGCGGGCACAAACTGCTTTGACTGATGCCATAAGAGGTAAACTAATGAGCCGGTGGTGCCTGTTCATGTCTTTCATTAAGACTCTCAAGAGGTGCTGGATAGGTCTGAGCACTCACACACAATGAGAGAAACTGTCCAGCAAGCCTGTAACAAACTTTCTATATGCAACAACCTGCTTGGTCTATGCACACAAGTGGTGTTTCAGCTGTTATTGAGGGTCATCAAGGGCACTGTATAATAACCCATACTGGTGGAAGGGGTAGAGAATCTCTTACAATAAGGAACGATTTTAAAGATGCCTTTCAAAGCACAACAGACTGGATTTTATTAAACTTATTTGAAAAATGACGATGGGCATCGGTCCATTCTCGACCTCAGGCACCTCAACCAATACTTGAAAATTATTATATTCAAAATGATTCATACGAAGATATTAATGCAGTCCATAAGTGCAGGAGAATAGTTCACATACCTGGATTTAAAAGTTGCCTATTTTCATGTCCTGTTTGCCCAGAGCACAGGCCCTTCCTTCACTTTGCTATTCAAGGCTAGGGCTTTCAAGTCAGGGTTCTACCATTTGGCCTGTCATTAGCACCAAGAGTCTTAATGCAGTCACCCTAGCTCCCCTTCAGTTACACAGAATCAAAATCCTGCCATATCTGGATGGTTGGCTAATTTGTGCTCCTCCCTAGGGCAGGTGATTCAGAATATGGAGGAAGTTCTGGCCCATATTCAGTTCCTACAGGGAATTGGAAGAAGAGCAGTCTCCAGCCCAAACAGCAGGTAGATTTATTGGGTCTGCATTTCAGTTATATCATGATAAAAGCATGTCTCACTCCCCAAAGAGTAGACAGCCTGGTAAAAGCAATAAATCACTTCCAGACAGGGAAGCTTGTGACAGCCTAAGGGTCCAGAAATTGTTAGGAATTATAGTGGCAGCATCAATAGTATTGCCCTTAGGCCTGCTGAGGGCACACCCTATACATTGATGGTTCAATTATTTTTGCCTTCATCTGAAAGAAGACTGAAGGAAGAGACTGTTTGTGTCACAGGCCTGCACGCTGACCTTCATCCCCTGGAGGGATGAGATCTTCCTTCACAGGGGAACCCCACTGGGCAATCTTCCCCACAGGAGATCAGTGATCACACTGGACGCATCACTGACAGGTTGGGAGGGCATTTGGGAGAGCAGGTCAGAACATATGAATGTGCTCAAACTGAGGGCTGTTCATCTTGCTCTGAAAGCATTGTTACCATTTGTATTCCACAAATATGTACTGATAAGAATGGACAGTAACTCTGCAGTTAACCACATAAATCACCAAGGAGGAGTGAAATCACAAAGATGCCTTCAGGTGGCAACCGATCTTTTACCATGGGCATGGCATGGCAACACCTGTCCTCACAATCCACATTCCAGGTAGAGCAAACAGTGTGGCTGGTATTCTGTCCAGGATGGGGCCTCTCCCAGGAGAGTGGTCGACAGACTTATTGTACACTTTTCCCCTCTTTCCTCAGAGCCCTCATTTCCTTCAGAGGGTCACAGAAGGTCATTACACAATTCTGCTACTGTAGTTCCTCCCTATTGGCCAGGAAAGCTATAGTTTCTAGATATCATTTAGGTCATCGTGAAAAAGGGCCCCTGCAGAGCCCGTCCCTCAACAGCTAGATGAAACTGTGCATAAGGCTCTTAACAATGCTAGAGCCCCATCTACATTAAATGGCAACTAGACCAAGACAAAGGAGCCAGTACAATCAAGGTATATACCTTATCTATTTCTGCATTTCATCGCGGGGGAGGTTGATGGCCAGCCATTACACCGACATCCCTTGGAATGCCAGTTTCTGAAGGGAGTTCATAGTTTGTGTCCAAGCCGCACTTTACGGGCACCAAATTGGGACTTGCCTCTCATATTAGACTCTCTCACTAAGTCCCTTTATGAACTAATGGCTGATGCAGACTTTAAAGCTTTGTCCCTGAAGACAACTTTCCTCATGGCTTTTTACTCTGCTAAAAGGGTAAGAGAATTGTGTGCTCTATCCATTAGCCATGACTGTCTACACTGGAAATCAGATGGCACAGGGGTGTCACTCTGGACTAACCCTGCCTTTTTGCCAAAAGCGATTAATCCTCAGTAAAAATCAAGTGCTAGAGATTAGGGTTTCAACCCCCTTCTTCCTCACTGACAGAACAGGAGGGTTTGCTCACCCTTTGTCCAGTACGGGCATTACGCACTTATGTAAGTGTTACTCTCATTCTCAACTTTTTGTTCACTATGTACACTTCATTTACAGCGATATCGTTGACTTGATTTCAAATTATTGCACAGATACTATTTAAACTGAACTGAGCTGCATGATGACATCACTGAATTCAGTGATGAACTGCCTTTAACTGTCATTTTGCATTATTGACACACTGTTTTCCTAATTGATGTTGTTCAGTTGCTTTGACTCAATCTTTTTTGTTTAAAGCGCTATATAAATAAAGATGACTTGACTTGACTTGACTATGTAAAGACAAGGCTAGGGTCACCACTAGTCTAACTACTTTATGGGCTGCACTAAAGTGAGTTCAGGTGAAGTATGTTTTGTGTGGCAGCATCATGGTCTATGGCATGTACATTGACAAAATTTACAGAGTAAATGTGACTAGTGCAACACCTGCTCCACTGCGTACTGTTCACTACATTTACATTTATGCATTTAGCAGACGCTTTTATCCAAAGCGACTTACAGTGCATTCAGGCTATACAATTTTTTTTTTTATCAGTATGTGTAAAATTAATTGTTTTACTAAGTGTAAAACTAAGTGTCTTAGTGTTCACGAAGTCCATAAGCGGAGCATGTAAGGCTGGGCAATCCCTTGGCTACGAGTAGGATATTAAGGGGGCTTAGGGCAAATTAATGGCACAAAACTGGACAAAAATGCCACGACACAATTAAACTAAATTTATTAACGTCTGTCACAAATAAAGTGAAAATGAAATAAAAAGTGCTGACTGCATTAATTTTAGATATGGTCATGTAGCATCATATATTTTTACATATTTTGGGGGGGGTTTATTGTATATGCTACAAAGTTTATGGCATTTGATCATTAATAAATCATGAAAAATGAAATCATGTCTTTGAAGCATGTAAAGTAGGACACTCTGGCATTCTTTTAATGTTAAATATGTAAAAAACAGTTTTGTGATTTCTGAATATTTTTGCTATCCTGCCATCCTATGGACAATCATAATAATTAAAAGAAAGATTAGAAACACACCAGTTCATCATTATCTGTAACTGAGCTTATGTTTTTCATATTGCATTAATTTTAGTCATCATTAGTACCATTATATTTAACTGAACAACACATTAGTTACTATTATTACTAATAATATTGTACTGCCTTTCTCGTAATATAATTCTGATTGTACTATAATTTGTTTAGACACTGAGAGAATAGAAGTAATCAGCTTGATTTAATTTTTTTTATTTTTATTTTTTATTAAAATCACTTACTTAGTTCTTAGAGACCACAGTATTTTTCCTGTGTTGACATTGGAAAGGTTTGGCAATCTGTCATGTTTCCCTCTGGCCCCACTGTTAAATGACTGGAGTGTCTGAAGATGGATGCAATTCCTCACCTAAGTGAGTGGAATTTTCACATGAGAGAAGAGAACACAGCGTTGACTTACTGGGTGCAGAATCACTTATAAAATCCTGGGGGAAAAAAACTTGTTTATAAAGATAGGTTCAATATTTAGTTTTAATGGACACAGCATGACTATATTGATGTTAGTATAAAAGTTTTTTTATAAAATGTATAGTATTTACATGCATGCAGTTCTATATATAAAAGTTTTTTTTTTTTTTCTTTTTACAGAATAATAGCTCTAATTACTTTTTTAAATCAGTTGACATATTTATATATTTACAACTCAAATAAATTCAAACTGAGATATTTTATTTTTTATATTAAATGTTTTTTTTTTTTTGCAGTGATGTTCATGTTTCATTTTTATTTATTTATTTATTTTGTTATGTTATGTTTTAATTTGTTTTGTTTTGTATTAACTTATTTAATTTATGTTATAACTTTAAATTAAACATGCAGCAAGAAAAACAGTTGTTAAATAAATTTACAGAAATGTGTTTAATAATGCAAAGTACTTTTTCATTTTTATGCATTCTGAATTCCAATCTAAAAATGAAAAAAAAAAACTTTACACTTTTTACGAAAGATTGTCTGCTCAACTGTGCACATACAGTATCCTTCAAAAAATATATAAATAACTGTTATGTACAATATGCCATAAAATAATGACTTGCATATTTAAAAGCCTTACATAGTACTTGATGCAATCATATTGACAAAACATTGTTTACAATTGTGAGTTTTTATAGGAAGATTTTGGTTAGGTTAACATATGCTTTAGTTTTGTATACAAATCCTGAAATTAGTTTTGTATATAAAGCTAGTATGTTGATGTCAAAAACTATTGCATGAAAGCAATAATAGATGAACATGGCTTTAATTTAATCCGTAAGGTGGATGTCCTATAAGGAGGGTGATGTGACTTGGGTCCAGGCTGTAGGAAGGCGTAGGTGTGCGGAACTGTCATATTGTGAAGCCTCGTGCACCTCAGGCACAGCAGTGGAGTCATATAAAGGAGAGCCAGAAGAGGGCGCTGTGGCCGGATGAGCCAGGCTGCTGTAGTGACCGGCAGAGCCGCGGAGGAACTGGGAGCCCAGACTGCTGCCTATACTTCCAGTCTGAGACACTGGGGTCAAAGGAGAGTTCCCTACGGACCACAGGCTGGTGTACTGACTGCAAACAGGAAAACAAATAATAATAATAAGCTTTCAGTTCTATACAACATCCCATTAATATGAATTTAACAACCTAGTGGAATATAGTATTCATCAGAGTATGGGCTTTCAAACTAGAAACACACAGGAGTATGGAAAAGTGTGCTTGGGTGTCCGCAGGAAAACTACTAGAGCTAGAGCTTAATTTTTAACCTAATGATTAAACCCTATAAAGCTTACTGTATCATATTAGTTACACAACATTCCAAGGGGTCTAATGATCAGCATGTCCAAAACCTTGTTGAAAAGCCTATTGGACACATCTCATTGACAGGCCTTTAGTATACAGTGATTGTAAAACATCCCCCTTCAGCCAGTGGTACATGTCTTTTTTATTTTAAGTAAACATAAGAAAAACTTTTGTGTTTAAATAAGATGAACATTTACTGGACTGAAGCAAAGCAGATTTACTTGATTAGTCATACATTATTTTATTATGATTATTATATATATATATATATTTTTAGAAACATGGGCATCAAATATGATACAGTTTTGGCTTCATATTCTCCTATACCATACTATAAGATCCACAACAGCCTGATGTATCAAATACGGGGAAAGAAAAAAAAATTTTTCATTCTGTTTTTAAAGACTGGTCCAAAATAAAGACATCAGTCACAACTACGTTATTGATTTATTATTTTTGATCTATCGTGGCCTGGGTTATTAACAGTAAGAATAATACTAAAATAAAACCTTTATACATTACGTGACATTACTTAGATTTTGTCTTGAATGTATTTGAAATGTTTGAGTTCATACTGAGATATTGTTGCAAGCAAGCTCTTCTGAAACTGTAGAAGATACAGGTCCTTCTCAAAAAATTAGCATATTGTGATAAAAGTTCATTATT
Source organism: Cyprinus carpio (assembly GCF_018340385.1). Classification (NCBI taxonomy): domain Eukaryota; kingdom Metazoa; phylum Chordata; class Actinopteri; order Cypriniformes; family Cyprinidae; genus Cyprinus; species Cyprinus carpio. Next base: position 1,968,235 of record NC_056609.1, read on the forward strand.
TTACATAATGTAATGATAAAATTAAACTTTCATATATTTTAGATTCATTGCACACCAACTGAAATATTTCATGTCTTTTATTGTTTTAATACTGATGATTTTGGCATACAGCTCATGAAAACCCCAAATTCCTATCTCAAAAAATTAGCATATTTCATCCGACCAATAAAAGAAAAGTGTTTTTAATACAAAAAAAGTCAACCTTCAAATAATTATGTTCAGTTATGCACTCAATACTTGGACGGGAATCCTTTTGCAGAAATGACTGCTTCAATGCGGCGTGGCATGAGGCAATCAGCCTGTGGCACTGCTGAGGTGTTTGGAGGCCCAGGATGCTTCGATAGCGGCCTTAGCTCATCCAGAGTGTTGGGTCTTGCGTCTCTCAACTTTCTCTTCACAATATCCCACAGATTCTCTATGGGGTTTTTCAGGTCAGGAGAGTTGGCAGGCCAATTGAGTACAGTAATACCATGGTCAGTAAACCATTTACCCAGTGGTTTTGGCACTGTGAGCAGGTGCCAGGTCGTGCTGAAAAAACGAAATCTTCATCTCCATAAAGCTTTTCAGCAGATGGAAGCATGAAGTGCTCCAAAATCTCCTGATAGCTAGCTGCATTGACCCTGCCCTTGATAAAAACACAGTGGACCAACACCAGCAGCTGACATGGCACCCCAGACCATCACTGACTGTGGGTACTTGACACTGGACTTCAGGCATTGTTGACATTTCCTTCTGCCCAGTCTTCCTCCAGACTCTGGCACCTTGATTTCCGAATGACATGCAAAATTTGCTTTCTCCGAAAAAAAAGTACTTTGGGACCACTGAGCAACAGTCCAGTGCTGGCTTCTCTGTAGCAACAGGTCAGGCGCTTCTCTGCGCCGCTGTTTTCTGGTTCAAAAGCACACGCCTGTGCATGATGGCTTGGATGTTTCTACTCCAGACTCAGTCACACTGCTTCCCGCAGGTCCCCCCAAAGTCTGGAATCGGTCCTTCTCCACAATCTTCCTCAGGGTCCAGTCACCTCTTCTCGTTGTGCAGCGTTTTTTGCCACACTTTTTCCTTCCCACAGACTTTCCCACTGAGGTGCCTTGATACAGCACTCTGGGAACAGCCTATTCGTTCAGAAATTTCTTTCTGTGTCTTACCCTCTCAGCTTGAGGGTGTCAGTGATGGCCCTTCTGGGTTAACCTCTTACCCATGATTGCGGTTTTGAGTAATGAACCAGGCTGGGAGTTTTTAAAAGCCTCAGGAATCTTTTGCAGGTGTTTAGAGTTAATTAGTTGATTCAGATGATTAGGTTAATAGCTCGTTTAGAGAACCTTTTCATGATATGCTAATTTTTTTGAGATAGGAATTTTGGGTTTTCATGAGCTGTATGCCAAAATCATCAGTATTAAAACAATAAAAGACCTGAAATATTTCAGTTGGTGTGCAATAATTCTAAAATATATGAAAGTTTAATTTTATCATTACATTATGGAAAATAACTTTTATCACAATATGCTAATTTTTTGAGGAAGGACCTGTACGTGAGATTACTTAAGTTATTCTTAAGGAAAAGCAGGAAACTTAAGCAAAAACCTCCAGTTAAAGGGTTACACCACCCCAAAATGAAAATTTTGTCATTAATCACTTTCCCCCATGTCGTTCCAAACCTGTAAAAGCTTAATTCGTCTTCAGAACACAATTTAAGATATTTTGGATGAAAAAGGTCCAGAGAATTTTGAATTTTGTTTTCAGAATATTGTTTTTAATTTAGAAATCTCAACTGTAATTTTATGAAGAGATGAGAATACTTTTTGTATGCGAAGAAAACAAAAATAATTACTTTATTCAACAATTCGTCTCCTCTGTCTCTCCGCATCACTGCAACGCCATTTTGGAGAATATCCGCTGAACGCAAGCAGCGTACGCTCTTCTGTGTCAGCCGCGCCACAAGGATAAGTTTTCTACGTGCATTTATGCTTTGATTTGAAAGAAAACAGCGCATCCTTGTGGCGCGGCTGACACAGAAGAGCGTAAACTTATTTTTGCCTTCTTCGCGTACAACAAGTATTCTCGTTGCTTCATAGCCTTACGGTTGAACCACTAATGGCAGATGGACTACTCTGACGATGTCTTTCATAGTTTTCTGGACCTTGACAGTGTAATTTACTTGGCAGTCTATGGGACAGTCACAAGCCTCTTGGTTTTCATCCAAAATATCTTAAATTGTGTTCTGAAGATGAACAAAGCTTTAACAGGTTTGGAACGACATGGGGGTAAGTGATTAATGACAAAATTTTCATTTTGGGGTGGAGTATCCCTTTAATCTGTTGTTGTTTAGGAGAAACGAAAGGCACACTAAAGAGATCTTATTTTTGATTTCACCTTCTAATGGAAATGTTATAATAAATAAAAATGTTATAATGTAATAAATTTAAAAAAAAAACAACAACAACAACAAAAAAAAAACACTTTGTTGCAATAAAGTTGTAGTGGAAGTGTGTGATGTGGTAAAAGAGCCTCACCTGGAGTTTGAGTTTGGGGGAGAGCTGTGGCCCATTGGGAGCACACTGGAATGGGAGGACATCTGCAGACTGGACCAGTTATCATGAGATGACAGCATGGACAGACAGGTGGAGCTGTCAGAGTAACTAACTGCAATACAAACAACACAGAATCCAGTCACACAGAATCCAGGCTGAGGCTTCAAGACCCAGTGTGGGTCAGCATTCCACCAACAAACTTCCCCTGTTTATGAGCATCAACTCAAACACAAAAGCTGTAGGAATGTCAGACACTCTGCAGTGAGTAAAACTTGCCTGAGTGGCTCATTAAAGGAACAGTTCACCCAAAAAAGAAGATACTCATTTATAACCCTCATGGAAAAAGTTTAAAGGACAAACTTCAAGCAGAATCTTCAACATTTCATTTTCATTCACTGAAAGCAAAGAGGGGTCAGGTCCAGATCTTGAAATAATACTAGCAATGTAAAGGTTATTCTAATATAAAATTCTGTAAAGATTTCACAGCAAAAAGACACTGTCCCATGACCTGAATGGGCACATTTTTAGAATTACACTAAAAGGTATTGTACTTGCTAAAAGTGCCTTTATGGTTGATAAAACTATAACTAAACTGTGGTTTTACAGAATTTGCATGTGTGGAGTTTAGCAGGGACTGTAAGATCTGGGAGGGGGAGCTTACTGGGAGAGGTCGTCCGGTGGGAGTATGCGCTGGGGTATGGTGTGGATCGGTGATTTCTCAAAGTAGAGTATCGTTCACAGCCATGGGATGAGGACGAAGACAGAGGGCTGCCAAACTGTGCGTGAGGGTTTGCAGAAGGGCAGAGAGACCCCGTGGCTGGCAGAAACCAGCTACTCACTAGACCAACAATAAAATAAGAGTAAATGGGAAATTCCTTTTGCACATAACTGTAAGAAATTATTATAAAAACTGCTGCACAACATAAACCATTTTTAAAGGTTTTATTTATTTATTTATTTATTTATTTTTGATAGGACCGTAGCTGCACAATATAAACCTTATGAGATCAGCCATCATTTAATAAAGAATTGTGAAATAACTTTAATCCAGTTGAATCACACTTACATTGAGAATAGCCAGACTGTTGACTTTCACTGACATCCTCTATTATGTCCTTATGATCACTTCTGAAAAACAAAAAGAGTATAAAATTATATATCACTGTTTTTCTTTCTTCTTTATTTTCTTTTTTGTTCTTTGTTTTTTATTTATTTTATTTTGTTTTTACCATACTCATCGACAATGTTCACATGGTTCTAACCCGATCACATGAAAGTGCGTATAGCACGAGTTTGTTTCGATTTGACGTAATGTTTATATGCAAAAAATTTACTTTGGCGTGCATATGATACGCAATGGGTAGGCTAAGAGTTGTGGAGTGGGTATTATATGTGTTTGAAAATTTGGTTTTTTTTTGTAGGCGAAGTACTTTTTTTCATATGTAAGTAAAAGTATTTTCTGTTTTTATTTGGTGTACTATTTACCATCTAGGACATTTTAACTGAATTTTATCTTACAAAGTGAAATTCCAACATATTCCCATGAATTCGTTCATCAATCAATTGCTGTACAACAAGATACGTTATGTGTTTTTATACATTTTTATTTTATACTACGACCACTAAAAGTATGTTTATACAAAACATTTTTTTCAAACATCTTAGTTGGAGTTAAAAGTGACAACTAGACACTCATTTATGTACAACAGACATTTAATAAAAAGTTTTATGTATGTATTTATTTATTTTAACCATACCTTTCTTTGGCATCCAGGAAAGCTTTGGCAAATGGGTTGTATTTAATTTTGAGTGCTGTAATCTAAAAGAGAAGATTACGGATGCCATCCAGAGTGTTATTAGGGTTTGCACGTTCATTTGTTAACAAGCTTTATAAAATCAGAGTATAAAAAGACGAGTTACCTCTTCGTTCTGGTAGGCAGTAACTGCTATGAATTGTGTCTCAGGGAACGAGTTAGTGGTGATCATTCTCTGTGGACCACCAACGCGCACGATATGGATACGGGGCTCATACTTGTGAAGCGAGTTCAGCATAATCTATGAAAAACGGGATATATTTTAAACTTTCAGTGCTTTCCTCTGGTAGACAATTTACTGGAAATTTAAATGCTCAAAAATGGTGAAATAAACTTTATTCCACATCTTATTTTAGATTATACATCATATAAATGTCCACGAACCTGACCACTTCCGTTCAGTTTGTTGGTAAGTTTAACTTTGCTAAAGGAGACTGAGGATTTCATCCAGTGCGCACCGAAGTTGGGTGAGTCTGGGTGGATGTAGACGCAGCTCGGCGCTTGTGGCTCGGGTTTGCCACCCGGTACCCATTCACCGTTCACATACTTCCACCTGTGATTGTCTGCTGCCACGAAATCCAGTAAGAAGGAGTACATGGCGTTTGGATCCAGACCGGACACATTCACCTTCAGCACTGGGAACATGCGCCTGATCACAGCAATAATCAGAAACATTTAATAAAGCCTCGTCACGTGTCTCTTTCAAATAAATGAAACCACTCCCACTAAAATTAATTCGGTTAAAAGTAGAATGAGGAGGGGGGAAATATCTGGAACTTAAAGCTGGATTTGGACCTGCTATATGACGTGTTTGTAGGCTACGCTGAAAAAAAATAGGAGCCTAAAAAGTTTTGTAGAAATTTTGTAAGACTTGAATTAATTTATTTTATAAATATTATTTGATATGATAATCTAAGCAAAAAGTTGAGGTAATTACAGAACTTTTTACTTCATTTGATTTTAATTCTACTGCTTTCATTACTAAAATAAATTTTCGTTTGTGCAGCGAATTTGTTTGTAAACATGCTGAAAAAATACAAATAAAAATAGGCTAACAACAACAACAACAATAAATAAATAAATAAATAATAAAATACCTGCCATTCTTGGTCACTATCATTTCATTGGTCAGTTCTTTGAACTTCTGCCAAAGTTCATTTTCATCCAAACTAACTTTAAGGTCCCTTTCTGTTGGATCTCCTTTCTCACTGCCAGCTTGAAGCTCATTCTCCACCGCAGTTAATAAATGATCCACCCGATACTGGATGCTCTTTTCCGAACAGTCACTGGCCTCAGATGCCATTCTGCTATCCAACTGGCTCCAACAAGAGAAAAAAATCCAAACTTCTCGAGCTCTCCAGTCAAAAAATGCCCAAGACTTGAGATGCACCCAATTAAATACTCTCCAGGTAAAACGTTCTCCATGCTTTGCTCAGGAAAGTTCTGATTGGCTGATCTCCGCTTTGATGTGGGCATTCCGGCCAGTTATTGGTTCAGAGATCCAGAGGCCTTGCGTAAATACACATATTCATAGTCACATCGGCACATTTTAATTGTGAAATGTCAACAATTTCCTCCTTACAAAAACGTAATACAAATAATGCATATCAAATTGTAGGTTTGCAATCACTTTAACCGTTAAAACTTAAAATTCAAGTGTAAGATGCAATGCTTTCTGCCGAATGCCACTGGGGAAATGATAAACAAACAAACAAACAAAAATTATTACATTTATTTTATCAAGTATTATTATTATTATTATTATTATTATTATTATTTAAATGCATTGTAATATATATATATATATATATATATATATATATATATATATATATATATATATATATATATATATATATATATATATATATATATATTACAAACAAAAAATAAAATAATAATAAATAAATAAAAGAAATGATACTCAAGCGGTGTAATGTAAGTCCATGCCTAGGTGTTGATGAAAGTTAGATGTTTATGCGTTTAAAGCCCATGGGAATCTCTCTCCTCCAGAGGTGTCAAAAGCGGAGGAAACGGCATCCGACTCGACGCGTTTCAGGACAATGGGCGTTCATAAAATAGCGTCATCTTGGCGACAAAACTTCCGGTAAAAGTTTCTGATTTCATAGTAACAACAAAACTTTTCTCAAATTATTTTTTTTTATAAAGCATTTAAATACCAAAATATGTGTCCTGAGCAACAAATGAAGACAGGCTTCAGTTTTAACATCCATTCAGAGACAATGATTAAAACCACACACTTTTTACTTAGCCTATAACTTATTATGTGCAACAGATCGTTTTAACGACTATAATTTTGTTGAGTAAATATTAAGTGAATAAAACAATGTGATACACAATGCATTTGTGGGTTAAGCAGGAAGTTTCTAATAGTTATCAAATAACAGCATCTTTGACTTGTTTTAAAGTGACAGATCAACACTTTTATGTATAATTCTTCCACATCTTAACGTCACAGTTTTCCACCTGAAACAAAAGAAAACTGCAGTAAACTGTTTTATCATAGAAGTCTAATTTTGAATGATCATTGCTGTTGTATAATTGTGTAGTTGATGGTTCTTTGTATTTTATCATAGAAACAATAGGGTTTATAAAACACATACAGTACCTTTACAGCATGACTAGTATATAAAGGCACATCTGTATATGATAAATGCATATCTCCAGCAGAACTATATGGGGATTCATCTGTGTTTCTCCCAACTGGATGGAGACTACATGCATGAATGAATAATTATAAAGTTTTAAAGCGAAATGATTGACACGTTCCTCAGCACTTTCCTTCACAGTAATTCCTAATCTTGGTGAGAAATGTGTATTTGGATTATCAGTGAAGGATCCTGGGCTCTCAAATGAACCAGGCTCTGTTGCACATCTGGACATCTGAGTTTGGATGTTGTGAGGACATTTATGCTCCATCTCCTCAAAATAAATTAGATGATGTTGAATAATAAATAATCTATAAAAGCACATTATAGGTGGCCCCAACATGATTTGTCGTCATTTATACTTCTAAAGGCATCATTTTTGAAGAGAACAAAAGTGTGAATGGGATTTAAACTTTGGTGGGAGACCATTAATGAACAGCTTGGGTCTACACTCCTCAAAAGGTAATGTTTGTTATGGAGTTTAGTGCATTAATCTTACAGACTACTTTACTTTTTATGATAATTAAATGTTTATTTTCTGTTTATTCTCACATTTGTCAGGATTAATCATCATATACTATATTGCCGGATGCAAAACTAAAGCTTTGGCGTTCTGTCTTAAGTCTTCTTTGAGATTCATGAGGGCTCTGAACAACTAGAAGGTAAGTAATTTAATTTAAGGTAAACTAGTTAAAGAGTAGAAGAAGCTTGTTGTATATTACTAACCAATTCTTTAATGTTGAAACCATCTGTAAATTGCAAACTGGGTTCATTTTTTGCCATAATTCTGCACAAGAAATAAAAAGGCTGATATATATATATATATATATATATATATATATATATATATATATATATATATATATATATATATATATATATATATATATATATATATATATATATATATATAGTTATACATTTAAATAAGATGCTAGACATTGTCACATTTTTCACCTCTGGGTGTCAGCCATCTGAGAGAGCGAAAGGTTGTGCATTAATCTCATTTTGTGTTTAATGTCAATGGTCTGTGACCTGATCGGTGGCTCATCGCTTCTCTGTTATAATGAAAACAGAGAAACAACAACAATGCTGAAATACAAAACCAAACCCTACTTTCAAAAAAAAAAAAAAAAAGCATGCATCTCCACAACAAAACTTCAGATTCACCATTTCATGAACACATAATCCAAATATGTGCACCAAACTGGTAGCACTTACTTCTATTGTTATGCCTGCTTTGGATAAAGGTGTCTTGCTAAATTAATTCTATTAATGTGAATGTAGGATGATAGAAATGTCCTGTACCATAAGAAGCATCTTAGAGCTGACTTTTTCAAGGAAGGTAGACTGCAGACTAGAAAATTTAGGCACTTTGATTTTCTGTGTGAAAACCTATAAAGACAAACACGTACTTCATGTATTGTTTGGTCTAAAGGCTGGTTTAGGTGTTTTATTATTATTAAATATTATTTTTCAGATAATATTTTAGACAATTTTTTTCTTTTTTTCACAGTATATGAATGTATCATTCTTTATGAAAATGTATAGAGCTGGTTTTATATTTTAGGAAGGGGATAAACATGTTTCACAATCCAGTGAGGATGAAAATCCTGTCCTCTTTTTCTCCTTATGGAAAGTCTTGTTCCCTTTGACATTACATTAAATTATGCAGCATAAATAGGGTGTGAACAGTGTTTTGTGTATTCCTTCAGTGCTGATTATTTGTCACTTCCATGGGTTATATCATGACAGCCGAATGTATCAGTCAGAAGACAGAGGTGACAGCACAAGTGCCATCTCTCGCAGTTGCTGTGTTACTCTGTGCACCTCAAAATCTTTCAGGCCACACAGTGTGTCAGCTCACACCGCGAGGTGACAGGATGTGAGTGAGGGAGCCATATGACACATCTGAACTGTTGACATACTGTAGGTGCTTACTGGCACACGTCATTGTATGAATGATGTTAGGTGGACCTCACGTCTACAGCTTCTATACAACAGCAACGACTGCAGTGGTAAAGCTCTGTTTGTATGCAAGCACATTGTAATGTGAGGGGGTGTAACAGGTGTAACATTGTTTGAAAACCCTTTTGAACGAAATGAAAGTGACATTAGATCACACCAAACTGTTTACATGATAAGCCATGACTAATTTTACATGCCTGAACTCTCTCAGTCCAAAATTGGCTATTCCACATATGGCAAAAAATATAATATGTGTATATATAATATGTGTATAAATGTATATTTATATATATGTGTGTGTGTGTGTGTATGTATGATGCTGAAAATTTAACTTTGATCACAGAAATAAATTACATTTTAAAATATATTCAAATAGATAGCAGTTATTTTAAATAGTAAAAATTAGTGCTGTCAAATGATTAATCACACCAAAAATAAAAGTTTTTGTGTACATAATATATGTGTGTTTATTGTGTATATTATGTATATATAAAAACACACACATGCAGCATATATTTTGAAAATATTTACATATATTTACATGTATATATTTATATTCTTATAATTTATATCATATATAAGCATATTTAATATATAAATGTAACATATTTTGCTTAAATATGTACATGCAGGTGTGTGTGTGTGTGTGTGTATATATATATATATATCTATATATATATATATATATATATATATATATATATATATATATATATATATATATAATAAATATACACAGTACACACATATATATTATGTAAACATAAACCTTTATTTTGGATGCGATTAATCGTGATTAATCGTTTGACTGCACTAGTAAGAATATTTCACAATATTACTGCTTTTGCTGTATTTTGGATCAAATAAAAGAAGGCTTGGTGAACAGAAGATAATTCTTTAAAAAACATTATAGTATATATATAGTGCATCTGCGCTTCACTTTTTCCACATTTTGTTATGTTACAGCCTTATTCCAAAATGGATTAAATTCATTATTTTCCTCAAAATTCTACAAACAATACCCCATAATGACAAAGTGAAAGAAGTTTGATTGAAGTCTTTGCAAATTTATATATATATAAACAGGTAAATAAGTATTCACAGCCTTTGCTCAATACTTTGTTGAATAAATAATAAATAATGAATTTAACCAATTTTGGAAATAATTTTTAAGTCTCCCAAATGCTGGTCAGATAAAATGTTTTGCTGAAAAAAATGAAATATTTATTATCTAATGCAATAAAGTATTCAGTTCAAAGGCTAATATGTGTAAAACAGAGACATTTTCTCATAAAAATGTAAAAAAATCTCACGTTTGTCCATGTGATAGATGTCTAGTACCGACTGTGCTTTCTTGTGTGTTGCAGCTGTAAGTGGGCTGCAAGGTTAAGTAATACCCCTGACTGCTGGTTCTTCCCAACTCTTGTCTGCCCGATGTTTGCCATCACACTCCCTCCTCCAGACCAGTGCTCTGTTTGCACACGTCCACAATGACAGGGAGGTGTGAGAAAAACGTGTCTTTCTACAGGTTCCACTGTCATCCCAGCTTCACTGCTCCTTCTCTTCCTCCTCTTCTCTCACCTCCATGCGGTCTGGACTCTGGCAACAACTGTCGTCTTGCAGTCAACTACTTTAACAGCAGTTTTCATATAGCAGGCAGCAAAAATCCATAATATATCCTAGATTTTCAGTAAAAAAAAATTTGACTCCAACAATTCCCATAGTTTTCAGTTAAGCAACATCAACCGCTGGGCACACCTTCAGCCTGTATGGCTTTTTTCACTTCAGTTAAGATTCTTTTAATATCTAAGTTTTCCAATTAAACAAGTCTTCCACAAACCACTGAGGCTTTAGTTTTTCACCTCTAGACTTTTTAGTGATGGATTATTTTCTAGACTTCACAGATCAACACTATTACATATACAGGTCCTTTACTGGTTCTTCTTATCAAAAACATTTTGCATTGTATATGTAATGGAGACCAGGTGGTACAAGGTAGCTGTGCAGGTAAACCTCACTCCCCTGGCCTCGAGAGGTGCACAAGCAACTGACACTAGAAGGCTGTAGTCATTAGCACCATTGTTAGTGTGTCCAGCTCCCGTGCTGGTAATAATTGGTTTGTTCCCTGAGCTGAACTGTTACAGTAGTGCCATGACCCGGGTGAGAGTGAGGTTTAGAGGCGTGAGTGTAACAGAGGCCAGCTCCTGGCTTTAATAGGTGCACTAGCGACTAACATTAAAAAAAAGCTGTGGTCTTTAGCGCTGTTGCAAGTCTGCCCAACTCCCATACTGGCAATCGTCAATTAAATCCACAAGCAGAATCGTTTACAGTGGTGCCATGACCCGGATGATAGGTTTAGTGGCATATGTGTAATGGAGCCAAGCTGGTACAAGATGTTGTGCAGGTAAACCTCAGTTCCCCAGATTTAAGAGGTGTGCTCGCAGCTGATTCTATAAAGACTGCTTCCTTAGTGCATCTGACTCCCATGCTGTCTGTCAATGGTTCAAGTGCCAGTCGGACCGGACCGAGCGGAATTGATTATAATATCAATTAGTAAAATTGCCAGTGCTGGTAGTAACTGATTACATGTGAACTACATTAATTACATTCCAAAAATTAAGAAATGCTCATAATCAGTTTACAGTTACTTCTTTATGGATTACATGATTACAAATTATTCACACAAGGGCAGTAAAGTATGCATGATTCTTTTTTCTTCTTCTTCTTCTCTTTCTAATGTTTTTGTTAATGTAATGCAGGGATCCCCCTGAGATTTAAAGATAATATTTCAATAATTTAACAACACATTTGCATGTTCTCTGATGTTGGTTAATGGTGATACATTTTTTTCTTTCTTTCTTTTTTTATAACAGTAATCCAATTTAAATTTATAAAAAAAAAGTTATGTCAAAAGTAATCTAGAAATAATCCAAAAGTGTTCAGAATACACAAATTAGTAATCTTAATTACATTACTAAATGTAATTTTTAACATGTATGTAATATGTAATCAGTAACAGACTACAATTTGTAAGTAATCTACCCAGCACTGGAAATGCTAATATATAATTTTTCAGAGGTTAAAAAAGTTCTTGATGTTGAAAATAGATTAATTCCGAATGTAAACAGAAAGTAGACCGTTCACAACTACACTGAGTGTGCTTACAGAAGTTACATAACGTATTTAGAACAAACCATATAATCAGTAAATTGTGTAATGAAATCCGTGCTGTCGAGCAAACACTGTAAAGATTTTTTCCCTCTTATAAAAGCCTTTCAGTTCTAAATTTTTTTTTTTTTTTTTTTTGAAAGGAAAACTATTATATCTAGAATTCTTTTTATAAACATTAATTCTCTTTTTAGAAGTTCACCTGTCTGTGGTGTCTATAGTGTAGATGAAAGTGAGGGTTATGTCTGTTTGTGTGTGAGACTGCTGCAGGTGTGCTTGTCTCACTGCTGCTTAATGGGATCACAGACACTGTGGTTTGACACTTACCTCAAGAAACATGAGCTCAGTTTCGTCTTGTCCCAAACTCTGTTTGCCCTGCTGTTGGAAAGCGTTCACCCCTCCTCCACCCACTCTTACTGAGACTGGCATCTGTGAAAAAAGCAGACATACGAATAGACAACAGTTTATATAACAACACCATTTGAGAGCTATTTTTCAGAAAGTTACATTGATTAGCTCGAGCTAAACACACACTGTTCGACTACCAATGCTCAAGTTTGTAAACTTATTTCCTTATGCCATTCCAAGCCTGTGCAGTTTTCTTCTTTTCAAAATGCAAAAGAATATTCTGAAGAATCTTTTTAATTGTTTTACCCATACAACGGAAGTCAGTCAACCCTATTGACTTAGACCTTTGAGACAATGAGACTTTCTTTTAAATTCAATCTTTTAAGTTTACGTTATTGAAAATGGACACAACAAACACAGTGCCTGGTTGACAAGATTGTTCTTTTCTACGTCTCCCAGATTGAGATGGATCTCCACCTTTTTCCCACTTTGCAACATTGCCAAGCCTGGGTGATACGTGTGAGCAACCAACGGAGTAAGCGTAGGATTGCTAATATATTACTAATGATGTGCTACTTCTCAAGAAGAGCCTCAGACACAGCCCAGCTCACACCCGATAACACTGCACACCCGGGTGAGGACACACTTTGTCTGCTGGGTGCAAACTGGCCATACAGAGCGCTGCAGCGCAGGACAGTGTTTCCTCACAGCACTGTGTAGCAGCTAACAGACATGTAACAAGTCCGTAGACCGGCAGAGAGAATGAGAATATTAGAGAAAATTAAGATTATGTTGATGAGTGGTTTTAGCTATGGGTAGAGAGAGAGCAGTAACGTTGGATTCAAAATAAATGCTATGGGGAAAAGAAAAGAAAAAAAGTGGGTGTGTAAGTGGACAAAGATTTTGGAAGAGTTTGTTCCGTATATTTCTCCTTTCAACTCAGTGATGATGGAGCGAGTTTCCTCAGACATATTTGACTGTCCATCCTGAAAATAAAAAGGTGTGAAATTCAACATGGCAGATAGATATTGTGACTCAGCATCTCTCATAGAAACCAAACAATCTGAGGTAAATATAAAAAGAAATAGACTTGAATGTGTAATTTATAGATCTGAAATATTGCTATTTCTGGGCTGAGCTGTAATTACTGTGGCTGTGAAGTTTGACAGGCTATACAGAACTAAGTAACCAGCCAGCCACAGAGAACTATAAGTAACAGTGAACCAGGGGAAATCCTATTGCTCAGAAGTTGCTCTTTCATAGCTCAGGAGATGTTACAAAGTTCTCAGTTAAAATGCCTTAGGAGAGACAAAAATAGGACCAAATGAGACATTTGCTGGTGATAAAGTCAGTGTGGATTAGTACAGTTCAGATAATTTAGTCTTGGAAGAATGTTTTGAAATGTTTGATTTCATATCGAAAATTCTCAATAACTAACATGCGACTTTGGTCTACAGGAGACAAATATGAGATTTCTAAGGTCATCTCCTTATGAGACTATCTATCTATCTATCTATCTATCTATCTATCTATCTATCTATCTATCTATCTATCTATCTATCTATCTATCTATCTATCTATCTATCTATCTATCTATCTATCTGTCTGTCTGTCTGCATGTATGTCCGCCCGATAGATAGATAGATAGATAGATAGATAGATAGATAGATAGATAGATAGATAGATAGATAGATAGATAGATAGATAGATAGATAGATAGATAGATAGATAGATAGATAGATAGATAGAGACTTTTTCTTTTTGCTGGGAAAGGTTATTTAAGGTCCAGAGCTCTTTTCCAAACAGTTTAACTCTTTCCCTGACCTCCGGCATCATGTGACATCCCAGGCCAAATTGGTCAGTCTCTATTGTGTGTGAAATGAATTAGACATTCTCCCCTGGGTGATGTTTGTCCATGATGTGCTGACTGAAGGAGATCCTCCTCCACTACTGAGCGGGAGGGGGGTCCTGTTTGGTCATCTCACTGCTACGTGAACAATCAATTCTCTTTTCCCATAAAGTTGAGGTTAAACTGGCTTCCAGCAGAAGGTGTGTTTGTGTAAGGCCAGCAGGGCAAACAGCATGGGGAGCAAGGATAGTTGCAGGCCTTTTCAACTCTGGCAGCATTTTAAATAGTCTAAATAGAAGTTGTTATTATTATTATTGTTTTTTTTTAAACGTTTTTGTAAGAATAAGTAAGACAAGCATAGCAAACAAAGAAGGGGAAAGGCAATTGAATTCTACATTCATCTGAAGTGTTGTGGCCAGTGACTGACTGAATGAGCATAAGCTTACATGTTTGTGTTGAGCTGTGGAGTCACCAGGTGTGATCGGGAAGTTTCGAGAGAGACCCAGACTTCTGTTTCAGCAGAACCTCAAGAGTCACATCTGAGCTGGAATTACTGATGTGTTCTTCCAGCATGAACAACAGTAACAAAAAATGAGAATCCAAAATTTTCCAGATTTAAACTTAAGTAGCGAAGTTTTCCATGAATCAGTTCAAAGAGTCAGTTTCAATTAATTGATCCACAGCTCAGTCCAATTTTGTTTAGTTATCTTTCTCTCACAAAGATA